>NW_006921633.1:14828294-14848071 GCF_000298275.1 Orycteropus afer afer
TTCTTCCTCAGGGATGTATTCTGGGTCTGTATCCTGCTCCCTTGTTTCTACCACTTTATCCTGCTTCTTTGTGTGGACTGTGATGGTCTGTTGCTTCCGAGGCATTGTGACGTTGTTGTATTTAGATCTCTGTTAATTGTTTATGAAGAGCAGCCAAGGATGGTTCAGGCTCTTCTTGGTGATTTTTTATGGTTGGCCCGTTGCTTTTCAGTCTTGCAGGGGTTTGGTTTCCTTTCCAGTAAAATTTACTGGTCCTTTGCTTTCTATCTAGTATATATCATAATTAGCCAATGATAGGTAGCTGGTACTGTCTGTACTCATTGTCACAGTGTTTTAACTCAGTCAAAATGGTTATCAGAAAGCCAAAGCTTAGTTCGACCTTATTTGTTGGGGGAAAGAGCTGCTGGATAACAAGGTAAGGAAGTGACAGCATATTCACAACTTGGGAGCTAGTACCTTTTATTTTTTAAAAGGGCAATTTTAGTTTCTTAAACAGATTATACTTTGTTTATTCAACAATATAATGATCATTCTTTAGCCTAAGACTGGTTATTGGAGGATAAGCATTAAAGGGTAGCTGAGGAAATGATCTGAAACCAGTATCTCCTAACCTTACTCAGTTGTAGTTCTCCACATTCCCTGCTTTTTCCTCTTTTTGATCTCTGTGTCATAAATATTAAGTTCTCAGGGATAGAAGTTGATTTTCTTAACTCTTATATGGATCAGCATACAACTGAGCATGATAACTGTTGGGCAAAGAGCTCTGGACTTTGAAACCATCATGTCTGGGTTCTCTTACTGATTACTCGTATGGGCTCAGGCAAGCCATTTATTCTTTCTTTTATTCATTTTCCTTATGTGAGCCTGAACTAGATTGACTCCTAAGTATATCTTCAGGTCTACAATTCTTTAATGGTTATTTTTTCATTGAGAAGTTTACAAGTAGTCTCTCTCCTACTGTGGCTATTGAGAAATGTTCAAGTATTATACTCTTTCTTATGTTTCTCTTACATGAGGAGGCAATGAAAATATAATTAAGGGACATTTGAAGAGTCTGGAGAGGTAGCCTGATAAACCACCATGGTACAACAGAATTAGAGTCGTAAGTTTTCAGAATTAAGTGTGTAGATTGGAGCCTTAATTAAGGCTTATCTAATATGGGCAGAAATTTCCTTTTCAAAAGCTCCACAAAAATAACTTCCTTTCTTGGAGTTTTTGTTCTAGGGCTGTCAACAGGCATGGAAATAGGCAGGGGAATAGAAAAATTCCTGGAGAGGACTTTTCTTGTTTTTTTTTTTTTTAATTTTTATTATGATTTGGGTGGAAGTTTACAGAGCAAATTCATTTTTCATACAGTAGTAGTTCACATACACTTTAGCTCATTACATTGACTGCAGTTTCCCACTGTGCAACAACTCTCTTCTCACTTCCTCCCTATAGTTACCTCTTCCTTGTGTCGTTCCCTCCTATGCACTCCTGCCCCCCCCCCGAGCTGTCTCCCTGTGCATACACATCCCTTCTGTTCTCCCATGATTGATCTCTCCAAGGAATGTATCTACCTAACGTAACTGTTCAGCTCATATGCCTGTCTTTTGTTTTGCTGGAAGCCACGGGAATTGGGTTCAACTCCAGACCTGAAGGGCAGCTAGGGGCCGTAGTCTCAGGGGTTCCATCAGGCTCTATCAGACCAAAAAACCTTGTCCTTCTTTTTTCCTTTTTTATGATTTTGTTCTCTCACTCTATCCAGGATCTCCTACATAGGTTTTCCCTTTGGGTGGTTGACAGTGATAACCAGGTACCATCTTGTTCTTCTGGTCTCATAGTCATACAGGCTGAGGATCACATGTGTACCAGTCCCTTGGACTAATTGTTTCCATGGATCTTTGGTTTTCCTCATTCTTCTTTGCTCTGGACAAGGAGAGACCCATCGTTGCACCTAGAGGGCTGCTTGCAAGTTTTTAAGATCCCAATTGCTACTCGCCAATGTAGGATGTGGAACAATGTTTTGTGTAGTATGTTATACCAATTGAGCTTGATGTCCCATGTGACCATGGTCCCAAGCCCACAGGTCCAATACTCGCTTCCTCTGGGTAGCTGGCTGTGGCCAAGAAATGACTACAACCTTGTCCCTTGTCAGCTCTACTATAAACCTGGAAATTCTTACAGAGCATACAAATATACTTGTGGAAGCATTGTCTGCCAACCCTATAAATAGTCATGGGCACAATTCCCCCTGCATAGACATACCTAATCGTTCAGCCTGTACACCCATCTATGCACCTATATATCAATGTTTGCCATCACTGACAATGCAGTACTGTTTGTGCAAAAAGGTTCATCTTTGTTGTTTGTACCTTTCATGCACCTCTCTATGTCTTCTTCTTCCTCATTGCCGCCACGTTGATCACTCACATTTGGTACATTGCCCTTCCCTTCAAATCATTACTTATCTCTGCCTATCTAGCAGTGTTCTCTCCTTTCTCCTGCCATGCCTGGTAACCAACAAAGAAAATTTCCTTTCCTATATAAACCTTTCCTTGACTTTTTACAATAATGGAGTAATACAGTGTTTGTCCTTCTGTGATTGATTTATTTCACTCAGCATAATGTCCTCCACGTTCATCTGCATTATGTAGTGTTTGGCAGATTCTATGTTATTCTTCAGAGTTACATAGTATACCATTGTGTTTATGTACCATAGTTTGGTTATCCATTCTTCTGTTGTTGGGCACCTAGGTTCTTTCTAACTTTTTGCTATTGTAAATAGTGCTGCAGTGAACATGGGTGTGCATATCTGTTCTTGTACTGGCTCTCACTTCTTTAGGATATATACCTAGTAATGGAATTGCTGGGTCAAATGGTATTTCTAATTCTAACTTTTTAAGGAATTAGAGAGGACATTTCTTAATCAATAAACTCAGTTCTTTACCTTTGGTTATGGTGTACTAAATCACTAGTGGTGAGTCTCTACTTACCAATCCTTACCTGAAGCTCAGTGATTTAGGAGCCAAAGGAGAGAGAATGGAAGGAGAATTACTGACAGTCTGTGAGTTGAAGTGGGAGGATGCTGACAAATCTGCATCTTTTGCTGGCATTTTAACTAACAAGAGGTGGTAAGATTTGCTTGGACATAAGTTTCCTGATCTCTATCCCTTCCCAATTCCATGTCCTAGGTTCAAGTCCAAATTCTTCCCCCTTACATGCTATGTGATCTTAGGGGTTAATCTGTGCCTCTGTTTTCTCATCTGTTAAATCTGCTCCCTGACCTGCTTCTGCACTCATGTTCTAACTTCTTTCTCATTATTATTGAATCATGGTCCCAGCAAAGGCCAGTCTGTCTTCCTGTGTACTGTTCAAGGACATTACTCTAGCAATTCTCCCTTCTCTCTTCTGCATCATTGAATTTTCCCTCTCAACTGGATATTTCCCATCAGCATAAAAATATTTTTCTCTTCTTAAAACATTGTCTTCTGACACCGTTTCCTCTACTAGCTACTGCTGTATTTTTCCTATTTCCCTTACAGCAAAACACCTTAGAGGAGTTGAGTGTATTTACCACCTTCAGTTTCTTTCCTCCTATTCTTTCTTGAACCCATTCCAATCAGGCATTTTACTACACTGAAACTGCTCTTATGAAGTCATTAATTTCTTTGGTCACTTCCAGGCCTCATTGTACTTGATCTGTCATCCACATTTGGCACAAATTGTTTCCTCCTCCTTGAAACATTTTCTTTACCAGACTTCCAGGACACCACATGCTCCTGGTTTTCATCCTACTTCACTGACACTTTTTTGTTGATTACTCCTCATTTCCTTGACCTGTTAATGTTGAAGTGGTGTAAGATTCAGTCCTTGAAATTATATTTTCTCTACCTATACTCACTCCCTTGGGATCATATCCATTCTTGAACTTTAGCCTCATCCATATGCTGATGATTTCCAAATTTATAACTCCAGACACAAATATCCAGTTACCTATTTGTACATCCACACTTGGATATCTAATAGACACTGCAGATTTAACTTGCATAAAATGGAGTTTCTGATCTTACCTCCTAAACCTGCCTTTCCTTCATTTTCTCTCATATCCATTAATGATAGTTCCTTTCTTCTAGGTGGTCAGTAGCAAAAACCTTAGAGTCAACCTTGACTACTTTCTTTATCCCATACTCCCCATCCAATCAGTCAGCAAGTATTGTTGAAAATAGAAGATATATCTAGAATTTGACCACTTTGTACCACTTTTTGCCACTCCGGTCATCATCTGCTTTTCCCTAGATTATAGTAGTAGCTTCTTATCTGGTCTTCCTGTTTTCTTTTTTACATACCAAAGTCCATTCTCAATCTAATAGCCAGAGTGATTCTTTTAAAATATGTTATATTGTCATTCCTCTGCTCAAAACCCTCTAATGGCTTCACATCTTACTCAAAGTATTAGCCAACATCTTTAAAATGGCCTACCAGGGCTTACATGAGCAAGCCCTCCATTATTTCTTTGGCCTCATCTCCTATTACTCTTGTGTTGACCACTCTGTTCCTGGCACATTGGCCTCATTGTTGTTCCTCTGATTAGGTCAGCACCGTTCCAGTTGCTTTTCCTTCTCTCCAGAAAGTGCTTCTCACGTATTTACATGTCTGATTCCTTCACCTCCTTAAGGCCTTGTCTCATGTGTCACCTTCTAAAGAAGTATTTTCTGACCACCCTATTGAAAACTGTCACCTTCTCTTGCCCCTCTCTATCCTTCCTCCTTAATTTATTTTTCTCCATTAGCACTTACTTCCACCTGACATACCAATCATTTTATTTGCCTCTTTTCACACTCCACTAAAGCAGAATCCCCCCTACCCCCAACTCCAGTACCTGGAACAGCACTTGGCAGGTAGTATCTATTAACTAGTAAATAAACGAAGGAAATAGCTACCTCATAGGATTCTTATGTAGATTAAACATAAGTACATTTTTAGAGCACAGCCTGACACATTAAAAGTACTGTATAAGTTTTAGCTTTTTTTTTATTTTTAAATTGTGATTTGGGTGAAAGTTTACAGAGCAAATTCATTTTCCATTCAGCAGTTCACACACACTTTGTCTCGTGACGTTGACTGCAGTTAACCACAGTGTAACAGCTCTCTTCCCATTTTCTCCCTGTAGTTACCTCTTCCCTGTGTCCTTTCCTCCCAAGCACTCCTGCCCCCTGAGCTGTCTCCCTGTGCAAACACTGCCCTTCTATTCTCATGATTGATGGCCCCAAGGAGTGTGTCAACCTGATATAAATGTTCACCTATAAACCTGTCCATTGTTTGGCTGGAAGCCACAGGAGTGAGTGAGTTCAGTTCCAGACCTGAAGGGTGGCTAGGGGCCATAGTATCAGGGGTCTTACCAGGCTCGATTAAACCAGCAAGCCTGGTCTTTTTTTTTTTTTTTTTTCTTTTATGATTTTGAGTTTTGTTCCACATTGTTCTCCCAGCCTATACAGGATCTCCTGCACTGATCCCCTTTGAGTCGTTGACGGTGGTAGCAGGGCTCTATCTAGTTCTTCTGGTCTCATGATCATATAGATTGAGGATCACATGGTATATCAGTCCCTTGAACTAATTGTTTCCATGTATCTTTGGGTTTTCTTTGTTCTTTGCTTGGGACAAAGAGAGACCCATCCTTGGATCTAGATGGCTACTTGCAATGCTGGAAATGCTACCACAAAGAAAGAACTGCACTATGTGAGATTTTCAATGGCTGTGATCTTATGGAAGTAGATTACCAGGGCTTTCTTCTGTAGTGTTGCTGGATGGATCTGAACTGCAAACCTTTCTATTAGTAAAAACCAAAACCAAACTCACTGCCATCGAGTTGGATCTGACTCATAGCGACCCCTCCTTGGGTTTCCAAGGCGGTGTCACTATGGAAGTAGATTGCCCCATCTTCCTTCTGAGGAGTGGCTTGTGGGTTTGAACCACTAGCCTTGTGGTTAGCAGTCAAATGCCTTATGCACTTTACCACCAGAGCTGAATGCAAACCATTTGTGCCACCCAGAGCCCTCTATTCTTCACTTGCCCCAAATAAAGATTGTACTTTAGTAAGAAAAAAGCTTAAGTACAGAGTATGCAGTTAGTTTTTCCTTTTAAAGAATGAATTTGCCTTAAAGTTCCTAGATCCATGAAAAAATAGTATTTTTCAGTATTTCTCATTTTTTATCAAATGAAAAATAGTAACTTTTGAAAACAAGAGATACCTTATTTTTGCATCTTCATATGTTTGTGTATCTGTGTGTGTGGATGATGGAGTGAAGGGTGGTAAATTTTTATTTGTTGTTGTTATGTGCCATTGAGTCGGACCCGACTCATAGCGACCCCTCCTGTCTGTAGCTGTCATGACACAAGGTTAATACTTGAAAAGTTTTATTTCACTAATTATGTGTGTTTCAGGAAGACTATAGATCTAATGGGAGCTCTGGTAGCATAGTGGCTAAAGCATTTGACTGCTAATCAGAAGGCTGGCGGTTCAAACCCACCAGCCACTTCTCGGAAGGAAGATGGGGCAATCTACTTCCGTAGTGATACTGCCTTGGAAACCCAAGGAGGGGTCGCTATGAGTCGGGTCCGACTCAATGGCATATAACAACAACAACAACAACAACAACATAGATCTAATGGATAATAGGAGAGATATATTTTTGTAAATTATTAACGTAGGAATTTCTTTAAGAAATGTCTTACATTAATAAAGGTTAGTGGAAATTGAATTTCCTGTACTTCATTATTGAAGCCATTATTTTTATTCTGGTAGGCTCATAGCTGGCAACCTGGAATAAAAAATCCATACCGTGGTGTTGTGGTGTGGCCTGTTCCTGAAAACATTGAAATCACTGTGACACTTTTTAAGGTAAGTTCCATTTTTGATATATTATGAAACTTATTTTACAATTATGGTTCTAAATAACAGATTATTTCAGTATCTATTATTCTACACCTATCCAGTCTAATACCTTAATGTGCATTATTTTTAGGGATATTAGCAATTTATTTTTAACTCCTTATTGTGATTTCATGGAGGTATAAAGAACAAATTGGTTTTCCATTCAGTAATTCATATACATTTTCTTTTGTGACATAGCTTGCAATCCCACAGTGTAACAGCACTCTTCTCACTTCCTCTCTGAATTTATCCTTTTTCCTTCTTTCCTATCCCTTCCTACCTTCTGAGCTTTATCCCTGGTTAAATGCTGCCTGTGGAAGACTGGGTTCTCTAGAGAAACAAAACCAATAAAGCTTATATAGAGAGAGAGAAAGAGAAATTTATCTTAGGAAAATGGCTCATACACTTATAGAAGCTGGCAAGTCCCAATTTCTTGGATCAAACATCAAGCTGGAGGCTTTTCCCAACTCACACAGCTGCAGGGGCTGACAAACTCAAGGTTGGCAGGCAGTATACTGGCTGTTGACTCCAACAAATGACAAATCCAAGATTTCCAGGCCAAATGGTGGATTGTTCATCATGGACAGTTGTAGGCAGAATCCAATCCACAGAAGAGTGTCTCTTTTCCCAGGATGTCCATAAATATGCTGCAAGCAGCCCACACCCCTAGGGAAACTCCCTTTCAATGGATTGGCTGCTCAAAACATATACATCTGATCCCATCATTGTAACAACCCACATCACAATTGCTTAAACCACACAGAATTGTGGTCCAGCCAAGTTGACACACAGCTCCAGCTATCATATTGCCCTTTTGGTCTTGTGTGGTTGATTGCATCTCCCTGGTGATGTTGTTCACTTGTAGACCTTTTCATTGTTTGACTGAGAGTGAAGCCACAGGAGCGAGTCTAATTTCAGGCCTGAAGGTTGACTATTGGCCATAGCCTTGGGGGTTTCACTACTCTCTATGAGATTAGTAATCTTTATCTTTTATTTTAATTTTGTTCCACATTTTTTCTCCCACTCTATCCAAGATCTCTAATTTTGATCCCTTTCCAAGTGGCTCACATTGGTAGTTGGTACTATCTAGTTCTTTTGGCCCATGGTCATATATGCTGAGATTCCCGATTCCCATAGACCATTAGTACTTTGGACTAATTGTTTCCATGCATCTTTGATTTTCTTCTCTCTTCTTTGCTCCAGACAAGGAGAGAGCAATAGTTACATCTTAGATAGCCACTTACAAGCTTTTAAGACTCCAGTCACTACTCACCGAAGTAGGATGTAGAACAATGTCTTTGTTCGTCTTGTGCCAGTTGAGCTTGCTGTCTCCCATGACCAAGGTATGGAGCCTATAGGCCCTGCAGCTCACTCCCTTAAGATGCTTAGTTGTGGCTTAGAAGTTGTCCTAACTTTGTCCCATTAGCTATATAATTCATATGGGTATCTTTATGTTGTTGTTGTTATGTGCTGTCAAGTTGGACCCGACTCATAGTGACCCCTCCTTGGCTTTCCAAGGCACTATCACTATGGAAGTAGATTGCCCAGCCTTCCTTGTGGCTGGTGAGTTTGAACCGCTAGCCTTCTGGTTAGCAGCCAAGTCTCTTAGGCTCTATGCTACCAGAACTCCTTATATGTGCTTAGTCGTGGGTATATTGTCATGGGCATATTCCCATTCACCTACCCCATACCTAATCTTCTTGCCTATCCACCTATGTATCTACCCATAGATTAGTGTTTGTTATTACTGATAATGCAGTATTGTGCATGTAATAAAACTAGCAATTTTTAACAGTGCAAGGACATTAAGGTATTTCATGGTCTGTGAAGTCTGAATATTAGAAGTACTTTTGAGTTTATTTAAAATCAGCTGGGATACTTCTTTTACCATTAACATTCATACTCACAAGAAACTTTAAGATACTATTCCTGAGAAAAAGAGACTCATTTTGTTGTCCTTGCCTAAAGACAAGATGTTTTAAAATTAATATTTGCTATTTTATTGACATATTAACATATATGTTTTAAATTAATATTTGATATTTTAATGATATTAATTTTTTATAAGATTATATAGAACATGGATATCCTAGGCATTAGTGAGCTGAAATCGACTGGTATTGCCATTTTGAATTGGACAATCATATGGTCTGTTATGCCAGGAACGACATATGGCAGAGGAATAGCATCACATTCATCATCAAAAACATTTCAAGATCTATCCTGAATTAAAATGCTGTCAGTGTTAGGATAATATCCATATGCCTACAAGGAAGACCATTTAATATGACCATTACTCAAATTTATTCACCAATCACTAAAGCCAAAGATGAAGAAATTGAAGACTTTTACCAACTTCTGCAGTCTGAAATTGATTGAACATGCAATACAGATGCATTGCTAATTACTGGTGATTGATTAACATGTTAAAGTTGGAAACGAAGAAGCATTGGGAGTTGGAAAATAGAGCCTTGGTGATAGAAATGATGCTGGAGACTTAGTGATAGAATTTTGGAAGACCAACTTAGTCATCACATATACCACTTTTTTGACAATATAAACAGTGACTGTATACACCTGGACCTCACCAGATGGAAACACAGGAATCAAATTGGCTACTTCTGTGGAAAGATGCAATTGAGAAGCTCAATATCATCAGTCAGAACAAGGCCAAAAACTGACTCTGGAAAAGACTATCAGTTGTTCATATGCAAATTCTAGTTGAAGCTGAAAAATATTAAAATAAGTCCATGAGAGCCAAAATATAACATTGATTGTTGTGATAGTTGGAGTTATGTGTCAACTTGGCTGGACCACAATTTGTGAGTGGTTCAAGCAGTTATGATGTAGGTTATTCCCACGATGAGATCAGATGTATGTTTTGAGCAGCCAGTCTATTGAAAGGGAGTTTCACTAGGGGTGTGGCCTGCTTCCAATATATCTATGGACATCCTGGGAAAAGAGACACTCTTCTGTGGATCAGGATCTTGTTGTGCTGCTGACAACTGTCCGTCAGCAACCAATCCACCATTCAGCCTGGAGATCTTGGATTCATCATTCATTGGAGTCAACAGCTGGTATGTTGCCTGCCAACCTTGAGTTTGTCAGCCTCTGAAGCTGCATGAGTTGGGAAAAGCCTCCAGCTTGATGTTTGATCCAAAAACTTGGGACTTGCCAGTTTCTATAAGTGTGTGAGCCATTTTCCTAAGATAAATTTCTCTTTCTCTATATGTATATGTAAGTTTTACTGGTTTTGCTTCTCTAGAGAACCCAGCCTAACAAAATTATATTCCCACCTGAACTTAGAGGCCATCTGAAAAATAGTTTTTTTTTTTAAGTTTTTATTGTGATTTGGGTGAAAGTTTAAGAGCAAATTAATTTTCCATATAGCAGTTCTTACACATTTTATTTCAAGACACTGACTGGAATTCCCAACAGTGTAACAGCTCTCTTCCCACTTCCTCCACAGTTACCTCTTTCCTGTGTCCTTCCCTCCCATGTACCGCTCGCCAACCAGCTGTCTCCCAGTGCAAACACTGCCCTTCTGTTTCCCCATGATCGATCACTCCAATGAGGGTATCTACCTGATGTAAGTGTTCACCCTAAATGCCAACCTGTTGTTTGGCTGGAAGCCACAGGAGATCGGTTCCAGACCTGAAGGGTAACTAGGGTCCATAGTATCAGTTTTGTCAGGCTCTATTAGACCAGCAAAACTAACCTGGTCCTTTTTAAAATGATTTTGAATTTTGTTCTACATTGTTCTCCCACTCTATCCAGGGTCTCCTGCACCGATCCCCCTTTGAATGGTTGACAGTGGTAGCTGGACACCATCTAGTTCTTCTGGCCTCTTGGTCATATAGGTTGAGAATCACATGGTCTACTAGTCCCTTGGACTAATTGTTTCCATACATCTTTGGTTTTCTTCATTCTTTGCTCTGTATGAGGAGAGACCTGTTGTTCCATCTAGATGGCTGCTTGCAAGCTTTTAAGACCCAGTTGCTACTCACCAAAGTAAGATGTGGAACAATGTTTTTGTGTAATATGTTATGCCAGTTGAGCTTGATGTCCCCTGCAACCATGTCCTGAGCCCACAGGTCCAACTATTCACTCCCTCTGGGTAGCTGGTTGTGACTACAACCTTGTCCCTTGTCAGCTCTACTATAGACCTATGAATTCTTACAGAACATACAAATACAGTTGTAGAAACATTGTCTGCCAAACCTATTCATGATCATGGGTACACTCTCCACTGCCTAGACATACCAGATCATTCAGCCTGTCCACCCATCTATCTATCGTAGGTCAATGCTTGCCATCATTGACAGTGCAGTACTGTACATGCAAGAGGTTTCATCTTTGTTGTCTGTACCTCCCATGTACCTCTTTATGTTTTATTCTTCCTCAATGCCACCATGTTGATCACTCACATTTGGTATATTGCCCTTCCTTTCACCCAAATCAATACTTATCTCCACTTATCTGACAGTGTTCCCTCCCCTCCCCTGCCATCCCTGGTAACCAAGAAAGAAAATTTGTTCCATATATAAACCTTTCCTTGACTTTTTACAATAATGAATTAATACAGTATTTGTCCTCCCATGATTGCCTCATTTCACTCAGCATCATGTCTTCCAGGTTCACCCACATTATGTGGTATTTTTTAGATTCTATATTATTCTTTAGTGTTGCATAATACTCCATTGTGTGTATGTATCATAGTTTGGTTATCCATTCTTCTGTTGATGGGCCCATAGGTTGTTTCCATTTCTTTGCTATTGTAAACAGTGCTGCAGTGAACATGGGCCCCTAGGTTGTTTCCATCTCTTTGCTATTGTAAACAGTGCTTCAATGAACATGGATGTGCATGTATCTGTTCTTGTCCTGACTCTCACTTCTTTAAGATATATATACATATTATTAGGATTGCTAGATCAAATGGTATTTTCTAATTCCAACTTTTTAAGGAATTGCCATACTGTTTCCCACAGTGGTTGCATCATTTTACAGCCTACCAGCAGTGTGTGAGAGTCCCAAACTCTCCATATCCTCACTAGCATTTGTTATTTTCTGTCTTGTTGAATTTTGCTAATTATGCTGTGGTGAGATGGTCTCATTGTTGTTTTGATTTGCATCTCTCTAATGGCTAATGTGCTATTATGGAAGTTGTTGTAATGGGGAGCTGTTGTAGCATAGTGCCTAAGGCGCTTGACTGCTAACCAGAAGGCTGGAGGTTCAAACCTACCAGCCACTCCTCGGAAGGAAGGTTGGGCAATCTACTTCTGTAGTGATACTGCCTCAGAAACCCAAGGTGGGGTCGCTATGAGTCGGATCCGACTCAACGGCACATAACAACAACAACAATGGCTAACAATCTTGAACATTTCTTCATGTGTTTGATAGCCACCTGAATATCATCCTCTTTGGTGAAGTGTCTATTCATGTTTTCTGCCCATTTTTTAATATCCAATTAAAACATCCAGTTTGTCTTTTTGTTGTTGAGGTGTTGGAGTTTTCTATAAATTTTAGAGATAAGTCCCTTGTCCGATATGTCATTGCTGAATTTTTTTTCCTACTCTGTAGGTTCTCTTTTTACACTTTTGGAGAAGTCTTTTGAATCACATAAAAATTTAATTTTCAGAAGGTCCCATTCATCTAGCTTATCTTTTGCTGCCTGTGTATTTCAGGTTATGCTCGAGTCTATTTATGCCATAAATTAGCGCTTCTAATTTTTTCCTTGAGGAATTTTATAGTGTTAGGTTTCACATTTAAGTCTTTGATCCATCTGGAGTTAGTTTTTGTGTATGATGTGAGGTATGGATCTTGGCTTTGTTTTTTTTTTTGCAAATGGATATCCAGTTTTACCACCATCGTTTTGTTAAGGAGACAATCTCTTCCTCAGTTAACAGATCTCAGCCCTTTGTCAAAAATAGCTGACCATAGGTGGATGGATCTATTTCTTGGTTCTCAATTCTATTCCACTGCTCTATGTGTTTGTCGTACCAATACCAGGCTATTTTGACTGCTGTGGGTGCATAGTAGGTTTTGAGATCTGGGAGTGTGAGACCTCCTACTCTGTTCTTCTTCAATAGTGCTTTGCTTACGTGAAGTCTCCTTTCCATATAAAATTAGTGATTTTATATGGATTTTTCCATATCCTTAAAGAATGCTGATGGGATCTGGATTGGGATTGCATTGAATGTATAGATTGTTTTGGGTAGTATTGTTGACATTTTCACAGTGTTCATTCTTTTTATCCATTAGCATGGTATGTTCTTCCATTTCTGTAGATCTCTTATGCTTTCTTGAAGTAGTGTTTTGTACTTTTCTTTGTATAGGTCCTTTGTGTGCCTGGTAATATTTATTCCAAAGTGTTTTTTGTTTGGTAGCTATTATAAATGGTACTGATTTCCTTACTTCCTTTTCAGCAATCTCTTGGCTGGTGTAAAGGAATCCAACTGATTTTTGTATGCTGATCTTGTATTCTGCCACTGTGCTAAATCTCTCAATTAGTTCCAGTAGTTTTCCTGCTGAGTCACTTGGGTTCTCTATATATAGGATCATATTATCAGCAAATGGGGATAGTGTTACTTCTTCCTTACCAATTTGTATGCCTGGTTTTCCCTTTCTTGCCTTATTGCTCTGGCTGGGGCTTCCAATACAGTGTTGAATAGAAATGATGATAGAGGTATCTTTGGTTCCCCTTTGCAAGGGGAATGATTTCAGTCTGTGTCCTTTGAGAATAATGTTGGCTGTTGGTTTTGTGTATATGCCCTTTATTATTTTGAGGAATTTCCGTTCTATTCCTATTTTGCTGAGAGTTTTTATCAGGAATGGGTGTTGGATTTTATCAAATGCCTTTTCTGCATCGATTGATATGCTTATGTGATTCTTTTCCTTTGCTTTATTTATGTGACAGATGATGTTGATTGTTTTTCTAACATTGAACCATCCTTACATATCTGATATGAACCCCATCATGTTGTTGTTGTTATGTGCCATCGAATCGGACTCGACTCATAGCGACCCCTCCTTGGGTTTCCAAAGCGGTATCACTACGGAAGTAGATTGCTCAGCCTTCCTTCCGAGGAGTGGCTGGTGGGTTTGAGCCTCCAGCCTTCTGGTTAGCAGTCAGATGCCTTAGGCACTATGCTACCAGAGCTCCCTCACTTGGTCATAGTGTATTATTTTTTTGGATATGTTGTTGGAGTCTACTGGCCTGGATTTTGTTGAAGATTTTGCGCCTGTATTCATGAGAGATATTGGTCTATAGTCTTCCTTTTTAATAATATCTTTGCCTGGTTTTGGTATCAAGGTTATACTTTGTAGTATGTATTTGGAAAATTTTATCATTTTCTATGTTGTGGAATAGTTTGAATAAGATTGGAGTCAGTTCTTCTCTGAACATTTGGTAGAATTCTCCAGTGAAACCATCTGGACCAGGACTTTTTTTTGTTGGTAATTTTTTTATGACCTGTTCAATTTCTGAAGAATAGGTTTGATGCATTGAATACCAGTGACCAAAGACCAGACAAATTGTGGCATGACATTAAGAACATAATACATGAAGAAAGCAAAAGGTCATTAAAAACACAAGAAAGTAAGAAAAGATCAAAATGGGTGTCAGAAGAAACTGGAACTTGCTCTTGAATGGAGAATAGCTAAAGCCAATGGAAGAAATGATGAAATAAAAGAACTGAACAGAAGTATGCGAAGGGAGGTTCGAAAAGACACAGTAAAATATTATGATGAAATATGCAAAGACCTGGTGTAAGGAAACCAAAAGGGAAGCACATGCTCTGCATTTCTCTAGCTGACAACTAAAGAACAAATTTAAGCTTCTAGTTGCAATATTGAAGAATTCTATGGGCAAAATATTGAATGATGCAGAAAGCATCAAAAGAAGATGGAAGGAATGCACAAATTGGTTGATGTTAGCCATTTTAGGAGGTAGCATATGATCAAAAACCCATTGTATTGAATAAAGACTTCCACTGAAGGAACTAGTGGAAAAAAAGTCTGCAAGAATTAATGGAATACTCATTGAGATGTTTCAGCAAATGGATGCAGTGCTGCAGGCACTCACTTGTTCAAGAAATTTGGAAGACAGCTACCTGGCCACCTGACTGGAAGAGATCCATATTTGTGGCCATTCCAAAGAAAGGTGATCCAATGGAATGCAAAACTTACCGAACAATGTAATTAATATCACCCACAAGTAAAATTTTGCTGAAAACGGTTGCAGCATTACATCTACAGAGAGCTGCCAGAAGTTCAAGCTGGATTCAGAAAGATGGTGTGGAATGAGGAATATCATTACTGACATCAGAATGATCTTGACTGAAAACAAGGAATACCAGAAAGATGTTAACCTGTGTTTTATTGACTAATGCAAATGCATTCCACTGTGTGGACCATGACAGATTATGGATAACATTACCAAGAATAGGAATTCCAGAACACTTAATTGTGCTCATGAGGAACTTGTGCATAGAGCAAGAGGCAGTTGTTTGAACAGAAGTGTAGGAGATATTGAATGGTTTAAAGTCAGGAAGGGCATGAGTCAGGGTTGTATTCTTTCACCATACTTATTCAATCTGTATTTTGAGCACATAGTCCAAGAAGCTAGACTATATAAAGAAGAATGTGGCATCAGGATTGGGGGAAGACTCATTAACATCCTGCGATATTCAGATGACACAACCTTGGTTGCTAAAAGTGAAGATGACTTGAAGCACTTAGTGATGAAGATCAAAGACTTCAGTATGGCTTGTACTTCAACATAAAGAAAACAAAAGTCCTCACAACTGGACCAGTGAGCAACATAACAATAAATGGAGAAAAGATTGACGTTGTCAGGGATTTAATTTTATTTGGATCCACAGTCAAAGCCCACGGAAGCATCAGCTAGGAAATCAAATAACATATTCCACTGGGCATACGTGCTGCAAAAGACCTTTTTAAAATTTTAAAGAGGAAAGATGTCACTCTGAAAACTAAGATGCGCCTGACCCAAGCCATGGTATTTTCAATAGCCTCATGTGCATGTGAAAGCTGGAAAGTGAGTAAAGAAGACTGAAGAAGAGTTGAAGTATTTTAATTATGGTGCTGGTGAATGAAGAATACTGAAAATACCATGGACTGTCAGAAAAATGAACAAATCTGTCCTGAAAGAAGTGCAGCCAGAATGCTCCTTAGAAGTGAGAATGGCCAGACTTCATCTCATCTGCTTTGGTCAAGTTGTCAGAAGGGCCTATTCCCTGGAGAAAGACATCATACTTGGTAGAGGGTCAGCAAAAAAGGGGAAGACCCTCAACAAGATGGATTGACATAGTAGCTGGGACAGTGGGCTCAAGTATAGCAATAATTGGGAGGATTTTATGGGACCGGGCAGTGTTTTTTCTTTTGTATGTGAAATCAGTATGAGTCAGAGCTCACTTGATGACACCTAGTAACAACCTTTTATAAAGATTTTGTAAATTCAGAGTGCAGACTAACAACCATAGCTATACATACACCTGCCCCCCCCCCCACCTATTTTTTTCCCCCTTGAATATCTTCCATGTTTTTTGAAATACAGCAGTTCTGGGGTATGGTAGTTAAGGTTATGTGTCAGCTTAGCTGGGCCTGGTTTTGAGTGGCTGGGCAGCTGTATATAGTTATTCCTCATCATAAGACTAGTAATCAACTGCATTGTGGAATCTACTGGGGCAGCTGAGTAGCTCCTTAGTGATGTGGTCTGCTTCCAGTACATCAGAAGAAGCACTGAGAAAGGTCTCTGCAGCTTTTTGGCACACTGGGACCTTGCAGATAGCTGTGTCTTCATTCAGTAGCCTGCCATGTTTCCTGCTGATCTTAGGACTTTCTTTGGATTTGAACTAGTGCCCTGCCATGTTGTTTGGTAATCTTAAGACTGTGCCATTTTATTTGTTGACCTTGGGTTTGTCAGCCTCAGCAGCCAGCAGCTGTCTGAGCTAACAGATGCCTACAGCTTCAGTGGGCCAGGAGCAAGAGGCAGAGCTCTGAAGCCCAAGGTCAAGGGCCTTTTACCCAGCTTCTAGAGCTGGCACTTTGAACTTGGACTTCTAACCTCCTAAACTGTAAGAGCCACTCCTCGGAAGGAAGGTTGGGCAATCCTACTTCCGTAGTGATACTGCCTCGGAAACCCAAGGAGGGGTCGCTATGAGTCGGGGCCGACTCGACGGCGCATAACAACAACAACAACAACAAACTGTAAGAGAATAAAATCCCTGTTGTTCAAACCACCCATTTGTGGGGTATTTTCTGTTAGAGCATGAGAGAAACAAAACACTGGGTAGTGAACATCTGACTTAGGGAAAACTCCTACTTTTTTTTTTTTTTTTAATTTATTGTGATTTGGGTGAAAGTTTACAGAGCCAGTTCATTTTTCCATATAGCAGTACATACACGTTTTGTTTCATGATATTGACTGCAATTCCCTACAATGTAACAGCTCTCTTCCCACTTCCTCCCTATAGTTACCTCTTTTCTGTGTCCTCCCTACTTGCTTTTTAATGTTATGTAAGTTTGCACTCACTTTGAAATGATTGAACCAACACCTACAAATTCTTCTTCATCACAATCACCTTCACTTGTGCATGTGCAGCTGTTAAATCAATTAAAAGGCTTCAAGCTTTTTCTTGCACTTAAGGCTAAATAAGAACTGTATGCACCTGTTTTGACTGACTTACAAATTCTTAAAGGCAGAATTAGGAATGGATCTTGTTTATAACACAGTGATTGCCTGTATTAAGAGTAGTTCTGATACATATAGTAGTTAGGCACTGGAATGTTTACTTGCCTAACCAACCCCTTACCCTCTCAAAAAAAAAAAAAAAAAAAAAGTGAAGACAAGTGTGTCCATACTTTAGACTTTTAGAAAGTTGTGAAATTAGAAAACTCATACATTATTTCTTCTTTGAATCATTCAAATTGTGTTGAACTTGCTTCTGCAAGAAAGGAGAAAGAGGGTCATCTCATTAAGCATAATTTTAGTAATAAATATGTGAAATAAAGTAAATACTTTAGCACATAAAATTAAAGCAAGGTAATATGGCTTAAACTGTGAGATCACTATATAAAAAACTGCTTGATTTCGTGATTCAACATAGTAATTCATGTATTCAAGAATGCAGGGAGCAACAGAACAAAACACTATGATGAATGTTAGTATATTGGTGCATGAACTATACCTTTAAATGCCCTGTGTTTCATACTCTATTTTACAAAATATTCTTAATGTATTATGTGTATTTCATAGTTTTGCTATTACTGTTATTGCCATTATAACATTACTTGATTATACTTACCGTATATGTATTATACTTGATTCACCCAGGGAGATATAGGAATGAGACTTTTCAACCAGTTGACATAAAAGCCTGCTTTTAAACCCCTATTACTCACTCTTACTAAATGGTATCTGAAGCTTGATAGTTAAGAGCAAGAGTTTTGGAGTCAGATGAATTTTTACATGTATTATTTAATTCTAACAACAATCCTAAGGTTCTATTGTTATTCTCATTTTACTGATATGGAAATAGTGGCTAGAGAGGAAAGTAACCTGCCCATTCACTGTATGGATTGAGCTCTGTTCTTTCCTCTACACCATACTGTCTATTCTGTAAAAAACAGTTTTGAATACAAATTACAAGAGAAGTATCTCTGATGTGTTTGAGGAAGACTTCTAAGTCCTGCTTAGTATTTTGATTTAGTATATTGTTCATATTGATAAAGCAAATGAATGGACATAGTTACACAACTTTTTAAAAAATTATGATAGAGAACATGGGATTAGACTGGATCTGACAAATAGCTGACAGTCATGTATTTGGGGAAATATGATACATACTGATTCTGCTGAGTTGAAAGCAGCTGCTGAAAATGTTTCTTGGAATGACTTGGTAATAAGTGTAGTTTTCACGCACTGATGAGAATGTTCAGAATATATTTATCATTGAACATTTACAACTTTGAGTATTAGTCTGTAGAAGGTTTTGGGAAAAAAAAAAAATCAAATGTCCCTCCCTCCCCAATTTACTGTATTAAGCATTTCTGAGTTACGCTTTTGAGGTTATTTTACCACTTTGCCCCAGCACCTAGAAAAGTATCTTGTGACCACTTTCAGTATTTAAATGTGACTATTTTCAATATTTAAATGAATATTATCAACTTATGCTTTTATTTTCCTCACTCCCCCTTCCCTGCAGAATTCTAATGTCGTTGTTGTTATGTGCCGTCGAGTTGGACTCGATTCATAGCTTCCCCTCTTTGGGTTTCCAAGGCGGTATCACTATGAAAGTAGATTGCCCAACCTTCCTTCTGAGGAGCGGCTGGTGGGTTTGAACCGCCAGCCTTCTGGTTAGCAGTCAAATACCTTAGGCACTGTGCTACCAGCGCTCCCAGAATTCTAATAGAAAAGTAGAAAACAAGAAATAAACTTTTCATTTTTCCATGGTAATTTTGGGATCTTGTTTTTGAATAGCAATGAAATTTTTCAAGAGAAAAACTTCATGTTTTCCCTTTCTTTCTCTTGTATTGAAAACTCATAATTCGCTTAATCTGGAAATTTGCAAATAGGAAAGGAAAGGACTATACACTTTATGTCCTTAGAGTAGAATTCACAAAATTCACAGGGGTATGTTCACAGAGGATATAATTTTAAAAAATGTTACCAACTTGTTTCATTTTTTATGATTTAACTAGAAATAATTTTTTTTTCGAGTTGATTCCAATTTATAGTGACCCCCATTGGGTTTCCAACGCTGTAAATTTTTTTTTTTTTAATTTCATTTTGATTTGGGTGAAGATTTACAGAGCAAATTCACTTTCCATACAGCAGTTCAC
>NW_006921633.1:14849372-14854252 GCF_000298275.1 Orycteropus afer afer
GTGTTTTGCAGATTCTACATTATTCTTTAGCATTGCATAGTATTCCATTGTGTGTATGTACCATAGTTTGATTATCCATTCCTCAGTTGATGGACATCTAGGTTGTTTCCATGGTTTGACTATTGTAAATAGTGCTGTGATGAACATGGGCGTGCATATATCTGTTCTTGTCATGGCTCTCACTTCTTTAGGGTATATACCTAGTAATGGGATGGCTGGGTCAAATGGTACAGAAATAATTTTTTTAGCCTGCATGCTTGTGTTTAAAATTTGAATTAGATTGAAAATAGCTGTTTCTAGTAAGTTTCTAAAAATGCCTTTTTAGAGTTTTGAGAAGGAAAATGTCTCCTTTAGTAGCTATTTTTAATTTTTCTCTTCAGTGCAGGGGTAAGAAAGGAGACAATAGAGAGTGGAGAGTAGGATATAAAGAAGACTTAATTGATTGACGTCAGAAGCAATTTTCATTACAAATGTTTTTGTCTGGTCATCAATACAAAAAATGAATTGCTTAGATGTGCCATTTTTAAGTGGTTTGAAAATGAACGATACTGCTACTGCTTTTACATCTTTTTATGGGCTTTGCCCTATCAGATGTGTCCCTTGGCCCTGTTGAAATTATTCTTTAGTAAAAATTATTCTTTTAGGGGTAGGGCATCATCTGTTTTTTTAAAAAAGTTTTCATCTATTTTAAGTATTTATGTATGCCATGTATATATAAAACACTGTTTTCTATTTGTTAGCAAAAAAATACCAAACCTGTTGTCCTTGAGTTGATTCTGACTCATAGTGACCCTATAGGACAGAGTGGTAACTGCCCCACAGCATTTCCAAGGTTGTATATCTTTAAGGAAGTAGATTGCCACATCTTATTCCTGCAGAGCAGCTGGTGGATTTGGATCACCAACCTTTTGCTTAGAAGCCTAGCGCTTAACCACTGTGCCACCAAGTGCATATTCATTGGAGTTCCTGGGTAGCATAAACAGTTAAGTGCTTTACTGTTAAATGAAAGATTGCTGGTTCAAACCCACCCAAAGGCTGCTCTGAAGAAAAGCCAAGCAGTCTGCTTCTGTAAGGGTCACAGCCTTAAAAACCCTATGGAACAGTTCTACTCTCCATACATGGGAGTGTCATGAATCAGAATCAACTTGATGGTAACAGGTTTGGTTTGCTTTACATATTCACTAATTCGTATATTTTGGAGAGTACACTATGTGCCAAGTACTTTTCTAGGTCCTGGGGATACAGTGGTAAAATTTAACCAACAAAGTGGTTAAAAGTCACTCCGACCTGGGACTGTATCATAGCTTTAACACATATTTGTTGTGTACTGTGGGACGTTACATCTTTTAACTATCTGTGTTCTGCTTTGTTAAATGGAAATAAGTATAGTACTTACCATGGATTGCTGGGATGATTAAAACACATAGTAAGTACAGTTATTAGGACATGGTGCGTGTTCAGTAAATATTTTGTATTATTATTATTTATGGTTCTAACTGTGCTGGAAGGAGCCCTAGTGATACAATGGTTAAGTGCTTGGCTGCTACCTGAAAAGTGAATGGTTCAAATCCAGTAGCAGCTCTGTGGGAGAAAAGACCTGGAGATCTGCTCCTGTAAATTCTATAGCCTAGGACACCCAATGGGGCAGTTCTACTCTGTCCTAGAAGGTTGCTATAAGTTAGAATTGACTGGACAGCATGCAACAACATCTGTGCTGGAGCCATGCTGTATTCCTCAAAAAAGAAAATGGAAGAGTAGTGGAGAAGATGGGTAGAGTGTCTGTCTCCTTTGCATTGTGCAGCACTTTATTACTTGGTCTCTAAGGAGCTCTGGTAGCATAGTGCCTAAGGCACTTGACTGCTAACCAGAAGGCTGGCGGTTCAAACCCACCAGCCACTCCTCGGAAGGAAGGTTGGGCATTCCTACTTCCGTAGTGATACTGCCTCGGAAACCCAAAGAGGGGTCGCTATGAGTCGGGGCCGACTCGATGGCAAATAACAACAACAACAACACTGCAGCACTGCTTGTGCCCTAAATTCTTCATGGAAAAGCTCTTTCCACCTATCTTTATAGTCCCCTCTCTCCATAGACCTAGTTCATGGGCAGCACCAGGATGAGGAAACAAATACCAAGTTCTCTCTCTACTTCTCTTTCTCTATATCCTTTCTTACTACAACCCTCCCCCTGCTTTCCTTTCTTCACATACACCACCAAAAATCACCCTTCCCTCCCCCCCTTTTTGGCAAGTTTTTATCCCATTGGTGTGATTTTACTCATAAAAATACTTGCCTCAATATAGCTCAGAGTCAGCCAGGCACCACTGCTATCACAGTAAAAAAAAAACCAAGTAAACAGAAATATGAAATAATTGAGGAACTTGCAGTTTATCCTATAGGTTGTAGGGGTCATTAAAGAAATCTGATTTGGCACTAATATTCAGAACTGTGCATTGGGAGAATTATTCTGTGTGTGAGATTTAGTGGGCAGAAAGAGTAAATGAGAGAATGTCTCAGTAACTTTTATCTTGAAATAGCCTAGGAACAAAGTAATAAGTGTCCAAACCCAGCTTTGATTCCACTAAAGTGGAATCAATCATAAATAAGGTGCTTCTGTGTGAGAAGCATGTGGGACCTGAGGCCCAGTAGGGAAGCACAGAGCCCAAATATCTACTCTCAATCGTCCCACTCCTACCCCACCTCTAATACATATAATAGAACTTGAATAAGTTAAATGTGCATATGATGTGACTCCACTATTTTCCTCTTTATGTCTTTTACTCTTTTTAATTTATTGTAATGTCGGTGGAAATCCCGCACATACCCCCACCTAATCCAGATGATTTCTGTCTCATGAAGATTTTCCTGTCCATTCTGATAAAAAGAAAGTTGTCATTTTCTGATCTCTGGTGAAACCATTTATTTCAATCATTGTGTATTAATTTAGATGAAACTTTCTGTGTCTGTTTTCTAAGACAAGGGTAAGCACATATGAATCCATGTTATACCTCTACAATCACTTATATAATTTCCCAGTAATTATTTGTCAAATAAGTACCAAGTAATGGAATTTTTTTCCTGCAAAACTATGCCTTATTTTGTAAAAAAAAAAAAAATTGCATCTGGTTGTGGGATCCATCACCCTTTACAGGTTTCTGTGACATTTCCAGGGTTAATAGTGGGTGTCAACAACCCATGCTAATTTACTATTTTGTTTACATTGTGAAGTCCTTTGCTAAAAAACCAAAGCAAACTCACTGCCGTTGAATTGGATCCAACTCATAGCGACCCCTCCTTGGGTTTCTGAAGCAGTATCATTATGGAAGTAGATTGCCCAATCTTCCATCCTAGGAGTCAGCTGCAGATGGCAGCAAGGAGAAGAAAAAGCCCAGGAACCGGGACAGACAAGGAGTCAGCCACAGGGATCCAGGTGAGGAGAGGGAACCCAAGCACTCCCCAAAGAAGCAGGGCGGGAGAGCGGGAGAAAGGAGAGGAAAAGGCCCAGGGACCAGGGCAGATGAGGAGTCAGCTGCAGGGATCCAGGTGAGGAGAGGGAACCCAGGCCATGCCCCAAAGCAGCAGGCAGGGGGCAGGAGAAAGGAGAGGAAAAGGCCCAGGGACCGGGACAGGCGAGGAGTCAGTCACAGAAATCCAGGTGAAGAGAGGGAACCCAGGCACACCTCAAAGTAGCAAGGCAGGAGAACGGGAGAGAGGAGAGGAAAAGGCCCGGGGACCAGGACAGAGTGAGGAGATAGCTGCAGGGATTCAGGTAAGGATGGTAGGAGAGGTTTCCAACAGCTAAAGTAGACAGACTTGTCTGTCGGTTTGTCCTACTGTGGTGACGTGTTGCTGTGAGTCTTGAGGCTGAGCCACTGGTATTTCAAACCCAGTGGGGTGCACATGGTGTATCAGCCCAGCTACTAGGAAGAAGGAAGAGGCCGTCCACTTTTCAAAGAATTGGCCAGAAAAAACCTTATGAATAGCAAAGAAACACTGTCTAATACATTACTGCACAACTTTATGAATAGTCCAGATAGGTTAGAAGGCTCTGAAAATAAGACTGGGAAAGAGATGCATCATCAGAGTCAACCCAGCCTTACTCCTATGGATAAGGTAAAGCTTTCAAGACCTCCATTTGCTGATGTGGCACCACTCAAATTGAGGAGAAACAGCTGTAGGCATCCATTAATCATCGGAACATGGGATGTATGAAGTATGAATCTAGGAAAATTGGAAGTTGTCAGAATTGAAATGGAACACATAAAGATTGCTATCCTAGGCATTAGTGAGCTGAAATGGATGAATTTGGCCATTTTGAATCAGACAACCGTATGATCTACTATGCCAGGAATGACAGTTTGAAGAGGAATGGCGTGAAATTCATCATCACAAAGGATGTTTCAAGATCTGTCCTGAAGTACAGTGCTGTCAGCGATAGGATAATATCCATACGCCTACAAGGAAGACCCATTAATACGACTATTATTAAAATTTATGCACCAACCACCAAAGCCAAAGATGAGGAAATTGAAGATTTTTATCAACTTCTACAGTCTGAAACTGACCGAACATGCAATCAGGATGTGTTAATTATCACTAGTGACTAGAATGCAAAAGTTGGAAACAAAGAAGAATTACCAGTAGTTGGAAGATTTGGCCTTGGTGACAGAAATAATGCTGGAACTCGCATGGTAGAATTTTGCAAGACCAACAACCTATTCATTGAAAACTCCTTTTTTCAGCAATGCAAACGGCAGCTGTACACGTGGACTTCACCAGATGGGACACACAGGAATCAGATTGACTACATCTGTGGCAAGAGGTGGTGGAAAAGCTCAATATCTTCAGCCAAAACCAGGCCAGGAGCTGATTGTGGAACAGACC
>NW_006921633.1:14859177-14860808 GCF_000298275.1 Orycteropus afer afer
GTTGATCTTATATCCTGCCATGATGCTAAATCTCTCAATTAGTTCCAGTAGATTTTTGACTGAGTCTCTTGGGTTTAAATAGAACATTCTTAAAATAATGATTTTAAATCACATAAATTATGGAAGTATCATAAAAGTTAGCCTCTCTGCCTCCCTCTTTAAAGGTTGGTAAGAGCTAACAGGAAGGCTATTTATATTTTTTTAATTGGACTGATTTGGTTAAAGACATGTATTTCAATTTCATATTTTGCCTTTGCTTTTGTTACAGGATCCTCATGCAGAGGAATTTGAAGACAAAGAGTGGACATTTGTCATAGAAAATGTAAGCTAATGGCATATTCCTTTCCCTTTCTCATTTGTGACTATATACATTATTAAGGTACATTAGCATTTTGGATGTAGGAGAAATGTTGCCTTATGAAAGTTAAAAAGTGATTTGTAGCTCTGAGATATTTTCTGATGAAATAGTAGACATTACCAAAATGATTTGTTAAAAAATGCTTTAAAATTTTTTTTTTAATTTAAAAAATTTTTTAAAATATGCTCTTCAGTATTGAATTATATGCAAGTAGTCCCTGACTGACCATGGGGTTCCATTCCAATGACTCCATTATCAGTTCTGACATAAGTTGAATACTACTTATTCTTTATTTACTGTTACCTTTTGTTATCAGTGTCTTTATAAATCTGATTTGTATTTGTCTTTTGGGGTTGGAAACACTACATATAAACTTAAAGATATATTTTAATACATACATATATGCATCAAAAATACATATCCTAAAAATTTACTCTGATAAAGCAAAAGAGTTTTGTCAGTTGCAGTAATGACCCTGGAGACTTGTGGTGGTTTCTGGATTATCCAACACAATGGGAATGGTGTTTATAGTCAGAAAATTAGTGAAGTTGTTTGTTTGATCCTTTTTTTTTTCCCCCACATATTTTGTAGTGACATCTCGCTGTTTCCTGAATCTGCCGATTGACTTTAGCAGTGGTCAGCATTTAGGTCCATGTTTTCAAGCAACTGAAGTCCCTGGTTTAATTTAGAAAACTAAATTTTTATGGCAGTGTTTTGAACAGTAAATTGTAAAATTGAATATCTATGAGTAAACATCTGAGAATAATAACATCAGATTATGTGCTGCAACATTGTGTATAGTACATATTACTAATGATAGAATGTGTGTGTGTGTCTCTCTCTCTCTATATATATATAAAAGGACAGTCATAAGTGCAGTTGTTTGTAACTTGAATACCTCATAAGTCTAGGACTACCTATATGTTCTGTTCAGTGCTTGAGGGCAGAGCCATGTCCTATTCATCTTTTTATTTGTTCGGCATCTAGTGTAGTGTTTCTCATATAACAGATGGTCATTTAAACATATGTTGAATGAAACAGTGATTGGCCTTTGAAATCCTTAAAAATAAAGCATGTACTTTTTTTTTTTTTTTTTTCGTTTGGGTTGAATCACAGAGTAGCAGTTTAATAACCATCTTAAGCTAATTTATGTATTCTGGAATCCCAAGTAACTAGTAAGCATGTGGGAGCTCTGGTGGCATAGTACCTAAGGCATTTGACTGCTAACCAGAAGGCTGGAGGTTCAAACCCACCAGCCACTCCTTGGAAGGAA
>NW_006921633.1:14861667-14867502 GCF_000298275.1 Orycteropus afer afer
AGTCAGACCTGACTCATAGTGACCCCTCCTTGGGTTTCTGAGGCAGTATCACTACAGAAGTAGATTGCCCAACCTTCCTTCCGAGGAGTGGCTGGTGAGTTTGAACCTCCAGCCTTCTGATTAGCAATCAAGTGCCTTAGGCACTATGCTACCAGAGCTCCTAAATGTGTTATAAAGACCCATATTTTGGATTATCCATTTCACATTGGTCATAAAGCATTGGTGTAGCCTTTTAATGAAATATGTATTCATTTAAACTTAATTTACTCACTTTCTTATGTATTAATGCCTAAAAGTTGCTAGAAATATAACTGTCATATAAGGGAATGGCATAGGAGAAAATGTAAAATAAAATACAGTATCCTTTATTCTCCCCCAGTATCTATTAATAAATTAGATTATGTAAGTCCTATAAAATGATATAAATGGCTTTTAACTATATTCATGTTGTTTACTGTGTAAAACCAACATTTTAAATGAAATATTCCTAGAAATTAGATTTCTCTGTGAGATCAGATGATGTTGAAGACTTTACTCTGAATGATATTGTAGTGGAGAGAACCAACATGCTTTTTAATAGCTGAAAGATTTTCTGCTTCCTTTCCTCTCTGCCTCCTCATATTCTTATTTTAAAAAATAAAATTTTTCTTTTTCTCATGTCATGTTGTAGTCAGCTGTCATCGAGTCAGCCCTCGATGCATGGAGACTCCATGCACAAACATAATGACATGCTATCCGGTTCTATACCATCCCCATGATCAGCTGTGGATCAGACTGTTGAGATCCATAGGGTTTTTATTGGCTGAGTTTTAGAAACAGACCACCAGACCTTTCTTCCTAGTTGATCTTAGTCTGGAAGTTCTACTGAAACCTGTTCAGTATCATAGCAACACACAAGCTTCCACTGACAGAGGAGTTCATGAGGTACATTGGTTCGGAATCAAACCTGGCTCTCCTACGTGGAAGGGAGGATTTTACCACTGAACCACCAATTAATTCCCTATTTCCATCTCCAGAGGAATATGAATTAAGTATAAATCTTGGTGTTATGTCTTGAAAAACAAATGACCTTGAGTAGATTATACTCAAGGACTCAGTTTCTTCATCTGTAAAATGAAAAGTTGATCTCAAGTGGCTTTTTTAGGACTATGACTTTGTTTTATTCAATAGGAATATTTTCAGAAACTTTTTGAAAATTAGTTTTTGGATCAGATATTTTATTTTCAAGTTCATGAAGAATAGACTATTTAAAAGAATTACCTAGAGTAGCATTTTAAAATCAATTAATAATATTCTAATTTTTTGTTTTAAAAAACTATAGTAGTATACATAATTTTTCTATATACTTTTATTTCTGAAGTAGATTATGAATATTTCAAATTTCCTACTTTGAATTCTCAGCAAAATAGTTTCTTTCCCCTACTTTTTGTTTTTATAATAATTATTTCTAATGCCAAAAAAAAAATAAGAAAGAAAATAGACTTGTGATATAAACTACCTTTTTATAGAAAGGAAAGTATTAACTTTTGTAATAGAAATTTCTCAGCCATGAGTATTGCAATGAATCACTTGATGTGGCCCTTCTAGCCATTGTTCTCCATTCTGTGATGTTTTGTAAGTCCCATTATCCATGCCTATTTGGGGTGGTGTGGTAGTTAAGGTCAGGTATCAACTTGGCTGGGCAAGCTGGTAGTAGTCATTCCCTATAATGACTGGCAATCGACTCTGTGATGGGATTTAGGTTAATGCTGTTGGGGCAACACAGGTGGAATGTATCTTGAGTCCTGTCTTGCTGGAGGGTATAATTCAAATCACCACCCTTAGCTTCCCTGAGGGTATACCTATGAATCTCCTGGGAAGATTCGCCCTCCTCTTGCTCGGCTTTGTGTCTTGGATCATCCTCATCTCACCCCTGGATTTGGGACAGCAGCCATCATCTGATCTGCTGATCAAGGTTCATCAAACCCTGAGAGTTGGGAGGATCCGCCAGACCTACTCACGGACCTGGGACTCGCCAGCCTGCCAGCCTCCACCACTACTACGTTGAGATGAACCCTTGGGTGTCTGTGAGTTCTGTGAGGTGTTACAGCGAAATACAGAACCCTAAGACTGGGGAAATTACTGGGAGGAGGAGAAGGAGTTAATGTCTGAAATGATGGAGTGGCATGGTAGTTTGGACATTTGGGACATCTTTAACCTCCGCCTCATGGGGACTGGCCTCTAAGAGATCTCTTTCTAAGAGAAATTGTTCAAGCAAGTATTAAAGAAAATATACTCATCTTTTAGGAGATGTTCAATACTGAGTCTAGATATTGAAGAGTTAAAATACTTATTAGATAAGTTTCTTATGATTTTATTATTGTTGGCTTATGACTTTTTACAGCAATCCCCCACCACCTTAGGCAATTAGTTATTTAGCCTATTTTACCAGTATACTCTGTTCATTAAGACAAATAATAATGATAAAGAGAAAACAATAAATATTGAATGTATCAGTTGTTGGTTTTACTTATATTGTGTGAAGTTCCCAAACTTCAGAAGTATTGTAAAATTGCTACTGTTTTTCTCTTTATTTTCCTTCCTGTCTGTCTTCTTCCCTCCCATCCCTGGTACTCAACAAAGAAAATTTTCTTCCCTGTGTAAACTTGTCCTTGATTTTTCACAATAATGGACTCACAATATTTGTCCTTCTGTGACTGACTTATTTCACTCAGCATAACATCCTCTCAGTTCATCCATGTTATAAGGTGATTCACCGATTCTTCATTTTCTTCAATGTTACATGCTATTCCACTGTATGTATGTACCGTAGTTTGTTTATGCATACATCTGTATAGTCACTTACATTGTTTCCATCTCTTTGCTATTGTTAATAATGCTGTGATAAATATGTGTGCATATATTTATTCGTGTCCCAGGTCTTACTTCTTTAGGATATATCCCTAGTAATGGAATTGCTGGATCAAATGGTATTTCTATTTCCAACTTTCTAAGGATGCACTATACCGTTTTCCATAGTGGTTGTACCATTTTACAGCCCTACCAGCAGTGTATGAGAGTTCCAGTCTCTCCACACCTTTCCCAGCATTTGTTGTTTCTGTCCTGTTGAACTTTGCTGTTGTTGCTGGAGTGAGATAATTGTTTTGACTTTCATGTCTCTAAAGGCTAATGAAGGAGCTCTGGTGGTATGGTGCCTAAGGCATCTGACTGCTAACCAGAGGGTTGGTGGTTCAAACCCACCAGCTACTCTGTACTAGGAAGATGAGGCAATCTACTTCTGTAAAGATTTACCGCCTCAGAAACCCAGTAGGGGTTGCTGTGAGTCAGAACCAACTTGATGGCAGTGAGTTTGGTTTTTGGTTTGAATGGCTAATGATCTTGAGCAAGTCTTCATATGTTTGCTGGCTGCCTGAGTTTCTTCTTTAGTAAAGTGTCTGTTCATACACAGGTGGAATGTATCCTTTATCCATTTTTCAATTGGATTGTTTGTCTTTTTGATGTTAAGATGTTGAAGTTTTCTATAGGTTTTAGAGGTAAGTCCCTTGTTGGATATGTCGCTACCAGATATCTTCTCCCAATCTGTAGGTTTTTATATTCTTTTGGGGAAATCTTTTGATGAACATAAGAATTTAATTTTCAACAAGTCCCAGTCATCTAGTTTCTCTTCTGCTTGTACATTTTGGATTATGCTTGATCTCGATAGTTTAGTTATACCATAAATTAAGGCCCCTAAGTTTGCCATTTTATCTTTGATGAACTTTATAGTTTTGGGTTTTACCTTTAGGTCTTTGGTCTGTGTTGAGTTAGTTTTTGTGTGTGGTGTGAGGTATGGATCTTGTTTCATTTTCTGCAAATGGATATCCAGTTTTGCCAGCACCATTTGTTGAAGAGACTATCTCTTCCCCATTGAATGGGTTTTGGCTTTTTGTCAAAGATCAGCTGTCCATAGGTCTGGATCTATTTCTGTTCTTAATTCTGTTCCACTGGCCTGTGTGTATATCACTGTACCGATACCAGGCTGTTTTGACTAATGTGGCTGTTGTAGTAAGTTTTGAGATTGTAGTAGGTTTTGAGATCTCCTACTTTGTTTTTCTTCTTCAGTAGTGCTTTGCTAATCTGTACTCTCTTTGCTTTCCATATAAAATTAGTGATTGATTTTTCCATGTCCTTGAAAAATGTTGATGCAATTTGGATTGGGATTGCATTGAATGTATACATTGCTTTGGGTAGTAGTGACATTTTCATGTCATTCAGTCTCTCTCTCCATGAGCATGGGATATTCTTTCATTTATATCAGTCTCTTATAGTTTCTTTTTTGCTATACTCTTAATGTGTGGGAAAGAGCATGAATATACATGTTGTGACAAAAGCATTTAACTAAACATTTCAAACTGTGGTTTTGGCAAAGAATATTGAATATACCGTGGACTGCCGACAAAACAAATCAATTTTAGAAGAAATACAAACAATGCTCCTTGGAAGTGAGGATGTTGAGACTTCTGTTTGTATGTGTCATCAGAAAAGTCCATATTGCTAGGAAAGGATATCATGTTTGATAAAGTAGAGACCAAGGAAAACAATGGAAACCCATAATGAGATGAATTGACACAGAAGCTAGACTAACGGACTGAAGAGTAAAGATGGTTTTGTTCTGTTACACATGAGGTCCCCTAACAACAACTCAAAAGAGAATACACTAATTTGTATACTTTAAGTTAAAGACACAACTCAAAAACCCAAACCCACTGCCATCAAGTTGATTCCAACTCATCGTGGCCCTGTAGGACACAGTGGAACTGCCCCATAGAGTTTCTAAGTCTGTGAATCTTTACAGTAGCAGATTGCCTCATCTTTCTCCCACGAAGTGGCTGGTACATTCAAACTGCTGACCTTTTGGTTAGCAGCCAAATGTTTTATTTAACCCCTGCTCCAATGGAGCTCCTTACGTTAAGACAAATTATCACAAACTGTGAACAACCTAATATTAAAGGATGAATTTATATAAATAAATCTATGGCAAAACAAAAAAGGAAGTGCTATATTCTCACCTGGGAGATAGATTATAATTGGATAAATTCCCTCTGTAGTTTTCAGGAGAACTTAATTTCTTTCTAAGGAACTCTGGTGACACAGTGGTTAAAGCATTGGGCTGTTAACCAAAAGGTCAGAGGTTCAAATCCACCAGCCACACAACAGGAGAAAGATGAGGCAGTCTGCTATCCTTAAAGATTTATAATCTTGGAAACACTGTTAGGCATTTCTGTTATGTCCTGTAGGGTTGCTGTGAGTTGGAATTGACTCAGTAGCAGTGAGTTTGTGTATTAGTTTTAATTTGTTTCTGCAGGTAACAACTCAGGGTAAATGGATTTTGACAGTAGTTCTTTTTTTCACTTATCCTTGTATGTTAACTCTTTTTACGTACTCTGGAAAATATAGGTCAGTTTTCTTAAGGGGTCCTTGCTAGGATAATAAATGTAACAGGGGAAAAGTTCTATTCTGTTTATCCCTGAATCCACCACATTTTGTGTGTGTGTGTGTGTACATAGTGTCTTTTTGTACGTAGTATACCAGTAAAAAACTCATTGCCATCGAATCAATTCCAATCCATAGCAAGCAAGCCCTATTGGGTTTCCGAGGCGGTAAATCTTCACAGTAGATTGGCCTATCTTCCTTCCACAAAGTAGCTGGTAGGTTTGAACCACCAACCTTTTGGTTAGCAGACAAATGTCTTAGGCACTGCACCACCAGAACGCCTTTGTGCATTAGATTGCATTTGTTGTTGTTATGTGCCATCGAGTCAAACCTGACTCATAGCGACCCCTCCTTGGGTTTCCG
>NW_006921633.1:14868342-14874094 GCF_000298275.1 Orycteropus afer afer
TTTTGCAGTATTCCCTCCCTTCCCCTCCCACCCCTGGCAATCAACAAAGAAAGTTTCCCTCCATTTATAAACCTTTCCTTGACCCTCTACAACAATGAACTAATACTATATTTGTCATCCTGTGATTGACTTACTTCATTTAGCATAATGTCCTCCAAGTTCATCCATGTTATGCGGTGTTTTGCAGGTTCTACATTATTTAGTGCTGCAAAGCATTCCACTATGTGTATGTACCCTAGTTTGGTCATCCATTCTTCTGCTGATGGGCATGTAGGTTGTTTCCATCTTTTTGCTATTGCAAATAGTGCTGCGATGAACATGAGTGTGCATGTATCTGTTCCTGTCCTGGCTCTCACCTCTCTAGGATATATACTTAGTAATGGGATTGCTGGGTCAAATGCTATCTTCAGTTCCAGCTGGGTCAAATGGTGTCTCCAATTCCAGCTTTCTTAGGAGTCGCCATATTGCTTTCCACAGTGGTTGTGTCACTTCACAGTCCCACCAGCAGTGTACGAAAGTCCCAGTCTTTCTACATCCCTACCAGCATTTGTTATTTTCTGTCTCATTGAACCTTGCCATCAGTGCTGGGGTGGGATGGTATCTCATTGTTGATTTGATTTACATCTCTCTGATGGCCAGTGATTTGAGCATCTCTTCATGTATTTGCTGGCCACCTGAATATCCTTCTTAGTGAAGTGTCTATTCATGGCTTCTGCCCATTTTTCAACTGGATTATTAATTCCTTTGGTGTTGAGGCATTGGAGTTTTCCATCAATCTTAGATATAAGTCCCTTGCTAGATATGTACTTATCGGCAAATATGAATTTGTTGCTGTCATTTTTGTTATGTGCTTTTTTTGTGATGTCGATTTCTTTGTTCCATATAGTTTTTTATCCTAAATTTGTTTTGTTTATGAATCTTGTTATCACTTCCTTTGTTACTATTGTTTTAGTGTTTGCTAAATATTTGTGCTGGTCCTCTTTTTGATTTTGATGTGAAGGTTTATCATTTTTCTTTGAGGTTACCCTGTGATTTATAGTTTTCTTCCCAAGTTTAGAATAGTGAGTTCTATCTTATAGTTGTGTTGACTTCCCTACCTGTAGAAGTTCTGTAATGATACAGTATTTTCCCTCTTTTTGGTTTGTAGTTGTCTTCATTTGCCAATTAATGTCTCTGGTTCCCTGTTTACAATCTTGTAGGCTTATTTACTTTGCATACTTCCAAAGCTGGGTTGGTTTCTGGGTTATATCATCATGTGTGTTAATGGTCAGTTGTTGTTGGCTATTGTTGGTTCTCTGTCCAAAGGACTCTCTTTATTGTCTCTTGTAAGGTTAGTCTGGTTTCAACAAATTCCCTTAATTTCTCTTTATCTGGAAATGTCCTAATTTCACCATCATATTTGAGGGATAGTTTTGCTGGGTACATAATTCTTGGTTGAAAATTTTTCTCTTCCAGGGTTTTATATATACCATTCCTTTGTCTTCTCACCTGCATGGTTTCTGTCGAGAAATCTGACCTTAGTCTTATTGTTTGCCACTTGTACCTAACTTTTCGTTTTTCCTGTGCTGCTCTCAGGATTCTTTCTTTGTCTTTGGTTTTGTTGAGTTTGATGATGATATGTCTGGGTGATTTTTTCTTTTGGGGTCTATCCTGTTTGGGGTTCGTTGGACTTCCTGAATGGATATATTCTTATCTTTCATCATACCAGGGAAGTTCTCTTCCAACAAATCTTGGACAGTTTTCTCAGTGGTTTTATTTTTCTTTTCCTGTTCTGGAATTCTGGTGACATGTAGGTTATTCCTTTTGATATCCCACATGAACCTTAGCCTTTATTCATTTTGTTTTGATCATTTTTTCTGATTGAGCCCTTTCCAAAGAAGTATTCAAGTATTTGTCTTCAGTCTCATTAATTCTGTCTTCCATTGCATCAATTCTACTCCTTTGCCCTTTCAATGTGTTATTTATTTCTGACAATATAGTAGTGATCTTCTGGATTTCTGTCTGTCAATTTTGAATCATTTCTAATTTTTTATTTATTTTGCCATTTCGTTCTTGTATTTTCTTCTGAAATTCTTCTAGGGTTTTGTCTGTGTTTTCCTTGATCTGTCTCTCAATTTGTTGGAGATACCTAAATATAATTCTTCTTAATTCTTTATCAGGGAGTTCCAATGCTGCATCTTCCTCAGGGATATGTTTTGGGTCTGCATCCTGGTCACTTTTTTCTCCTGCTTTATCTTGTTTCTTTGTGTGGACTGTGATGCTCTGTTGTCTCCAAGGCATTGTGACATTTTTGTGTTTATATTTAATTGGTGATTGTATGTAGGAGTGACTTGCCCACAATTTTTGTTTTCTTTATACATTATCTACGCAAGCAGGGTACTGTGCTGTGCTCCTCTATTCACTAGTTGACAGCACTTATACATTCACCACCTATCTCCTTTCCTGTTGTCAGCCTCTTGTATGTCCCTGCCAACCTTGGCAAACAGAACCTATTCTATGTCCCTGATATCTGAATGAGAATGTTATCACTTTAAAATTCAAAGTGGTTGCCACTTGTAAAGATTAAAAAGGGCTACACCCTCGGTCACTTTAAATATCCAAAATGGCCACCGCTTATAAACATTCAAAATGGCTGTGCCCTTGGGCACTTTAAATATCCAAAATGGCCACTGCTTACAAACATTCAAAATGGCTACACCCTTGATCACTTTAAATATCCAAAATGGGTACTGCTTTTAAACATTCAAAATGGCTGTGCCCTTGGTCACTTTAAATATCCAAAATGACTATGCCCTCCAGATAGCAGAAAGTCAACATCTCAGACTGTCTCCTTCCTTGCTGTTTCCCTTCCTAGTCATAGGCCACCAGTGCAGTTGTCTCCACAGCCCTGTGTGACCAGGGCTGATCTTTAGGTCAATCCTCAGGTCCCAACACCACGTGGAAATATTTGGTCCTGTCACTGTAGCTGACAGTCTGCAGCTCTGGCCATCTCTGTACTCACTGTTTTCATTCAGGTTTTTCCACTAGTTAGTGCCTAATCCACTTCTGTATAGTTCCTTTCAAAGCTCAGGGTTCCGGGATTATCTTCTGTATCTCTGTCAATTGGTTTTTCTTTTCTTTGTTGAAGAGAGTCTGTGTCACTTGTCTGCCTATTCCTCTATCTTACTGGAATCCCCATCACCACTATTTATTTTCATTTTTTTTTTTAATCACCTCAAATAGAAGCTCTGTAAGGAGCTGTCCTTTTTAAGAGAGATAATATATTAGCATTCATCACCTATATTGAAAACTTCACAAAGTACTGGCAGTGAGATAGTATGTAAAGGATCTGTTTGCCAGTTCAGCACAAGTTGTTCTGACCAACTTCGGTTTAGCTACTCAGATGCTTTCCATTGTGTTTGTAAAACATCCTGATTTTAAACCCATGTGCTCTCATGGCTAGTGGGATGCTCTCTGACACATTCCCGTGTACTTCTTTCACTGTTGAGTTGTAATTTGGGTTTTATCCCAGGCCTCTTAATGCTGTTTACTTAATATAATTAAATATTTCATTGTTGTTAAGTGCCATCAAGCCAACTCTGACTTGTAGTGTCTTAGTTACCAAGTGTTGCTGTAACAGAAATGCAAGTCGTGACTTTAACAAACAGAAATTTATTTTCTCATAGTTTAGGAGGGTAGAAGTACAAATTAGGGGCTCCAGCTTTGGGGGAAAGTTATCTCTCTCTGTTGGTTCTGAAGAGAGTTCCTTGTCTCTTCAGCTTGTTTCCTGGTTCCTTGGAGTTCCATGTGACTTGACATCAGTCTTCCCCCATCTCTGCTTTTCTTGCTTGCTTATTTAATCTCTTCCATATTTTAAAAGGAGTGCTGGTAGCAAAGTGCCTAAGGCACCTGACTACTAACCAGAAGGCTGGTGGTTCAAACCCACCAGCCACTCTTCGGAAGGAAGGTTGGGCAATCTACTTCTGTAGTGATAATGCCTTGGAAACCCAAGGAGGGGTCACTATGAGTTGGGTCTGACTTGATGGCACATAACAACAACAACAATAACAACAACAACAATATACACCCTACACTAATCCTGGATCATTAACATAACAAAGATAGCCCATTGCCAACTGACATTATGATTACAGGCATAGAGGGTAGAATTTACAGCATATATTTTTTTGGAACATAATTCAGTTTATTAAAGAGCTCTGGTAGTGTAGTGCCTAAGGCATTTGACTGCTAACCAGAAGGCTGGCAGTTCAAACCCACCAACCACTCTGCAGAAGGAAGACTGGGCAACCTACTTCTGTAAAGATTTACCACCTCGGAAACCCAAAGGGGGTTGCTGTGAGTCAGAATTGACTCAATGGCATTGAGGTTTCTTTTTTTTTTTTTTTTTAATTAAGTCTGTTGCACACAGCAACCCTATGTACAGCAGAACAAAGCACAGGCCAGTGATGCATCATCTTCACAAATCAAAATGTTTTACAGACCAATGACATATCAAGGTGAAAGATTGTTTCATGAAAAATCTTAAATGCTTTAGAAACAGTTAATAAAAGCAAATCTTTGAAAACTACTATCAAATATGTTGTGGATGAAATAACAATAAAGGATTTTTCAGAAATCTACAAGTCTAGGATTTTGCAATTAGATTGCTACTTAATCATCCTTAAATATTCATTTTATTTAAAAGAAACTAAATTGGAAATCCCAAATGCAACATTATGTATGCGGATTATACAAGAAAATCAATAATCAATAGAGGCAATACTCAAAAGTCCATGAAAATTGGCAAATGAAACACAATATGTGCTGAGCAAAATTTAAATGTTTGTGTCAATATTCATAAGTCTCTACTTCAAATGACTAAATCCCTGTCCTAGTCGCATCATGTAAGAGGGATTCTGCTATAAATATTTATTAAGCCAAATCTCAAGATATTTGCCTATGTATCTATCTATGGGATTAAAATCTGCTTTGAAAGGATTTTAAATCGAATTTTAATATAAGTAGACATTACATTTTGCTGGTAGTAGTAGTTTACTTTTCTTGACCTCATGTAATGATGTATTTTTAACCTTTCAAATAAATGACGCAGTATTCATTCATTCATGCATACATGCATGCATTCAGTTGTAATAAGTATTTACTGAGCATGTATTATGTGCTGAGCACTGTTCTTGGCACTGGAAATAAAATGGTATATAAAATAGATAAATATCTCTTCCTGTATGAAGCTTAGCTAAGGGAGACAAACTTCTCTGTCAGTTTGTCATCCTGTGAGGCTTGTACATTGCTGTGAGGGTTGAGGCTGTGCCACTGGTGTTTCAGACACCAGCAGAGTTGCACATGCTACACAGGTTTCAACACAGCTTACAGACTAATACAGACTAGGAAAAAGGAGGAGGCCATCCACTTTTCAAAAATTGGCCAGGGAACACCTTATGAATAGCAGATAAACACTGTCTGATACATTACTGGGCAACTTTATGAATAGCTTGGAAACATTGTCTGACACAGTGCAGGAAGACTAGCCCCTTGGGTTGGAAGGCACTCAAAATATGACTGGGAAAGAGCTGCCTCATTAGAGTAGAACCAACCTTAATGATATGGATAAAGTAAGTCTTTTAGGACCTCCATGTGCTGACATGGCATGACTCAAATTAAGGAGAAACAGCTGCAAACATCCATTAATAATCGGAACATGGAATGTATGAAGTATGAATCTAGGAAAATTGGAAGTTGTCAAAAATGAAATGGA
>NW_006921633.1:14874823-14877254 GCF_000298275.1 Orycteropus afer afer
CATCTAAAGAATAGATTTGATGCATTGAACACCAGTGACCAAAAACCAGAAGAATTGTGGGATGACATCAAGAACATCATCCACATCAAGAAAGCAAGAGGTCATTAAAAAGATGAGAAAGAAAGAAAAGACCAAAATGGGTGTCAGAAGAGACTCTGAAACTTGCCCTTGAGCAAACAGTAGTTAAAGCAAATGAAGGAAATGACAAGATAGAAGAGCTGAAGATTTCAAAGAGCAGCTTGAACAGACAAAGCCAGTTACTATAATGAAATGTGCAAAGACCTGGAGTTAGAAAACCAAAAGGGAAGAACACGCCCAGTATTTCTCCAGCTGAAAGAACTGAGGAAAAAATTTAAGCCTCAAGTTGTAATATTGAAAGATTCTGTGGGCAAAATATTGAATGATGTAGGAAGCATCAAAAGAAGATGGAAGGAATACACAGTCACTGTATCAAAAAGAACTGGTCGATTTTCATCCATTTCAGGAGGTGACATATGTTCAAGAACCAATGGTATTGAGGGAAGAGGTCGAAGCTGCGCTGAGGGAATTGGCGAGGAACAAGGCTCCAAGAATTGATGGAATACCCATTGAGATGTTTCAACATATGGATGCCCCACTGGAGGCATGCACTCGGTTATGCCAAGAAATTTGGAAGACAGCTACCTGGCCAACTGTCTGGAAGAGATTCATATTTGAACTTATTCCAAAGAAAGGTGATCCCACAGAATGTGGAAATTATCAAACAATATCATTAATAACACATGCAAGTAAAATCTTACTGAAGATAGTTAAAAAATGGTTGCAGCAGTATATTGACAGAGAACTTCCAGAGGTGCAGGCTGGATTCAGAAGAGGACATGGAATGAGAGATATATCATTGCTGATGTCAGATGGATCTTGGCTCAAAGTAAAGAATGCCAGAAAGATGTTTACTTGTGTGTTTTATTGACTATGCAAAAACATTTGATTGTGTGGATCATAACAAATTGTGGATAAAATTGAGAAGAATGGGAATTCCAGAACAATTAATTGTACTTATAAGGAACCTGTACATAGACCAGGAAGCTGTCATTCAAACAGAAAAAGGGAACACTGCATGGTTTAAAATCAAGAAGGGGGTGCGTCAGGGTTGTATCCTTTTCCCATACTTATTCAATCTGTATGCTGAGCAAATAGTCCGAGAAGCTGGACTATATGAAGAAGAATGTGACATCAGGATTGGAGGAAGAATCATTAACAACCTTCAATTTGCTGATGACACAACTTTGCTTGCTGAAAGTGAGGGGATAACTTGAAGTACTTACTGATGAAGATTGAAGAATACAGTCTGCAGTATGGATTACATCTCAATATAAAGAAAACAAAAGTCCTCACAACTGGACCTATAAGTAGCATTACGATAAATGGAGAAAAGATTGAAGTTGTCAAAGACTTCACATTGCTTGGTTCTACAATCGATGCCAATGGAAGCAGCAGTTCAGGACATCAGATGACATACAGGACTGGGCAAATCAGCTGCAAAGGACCTCTTTCAAGTGCTGAAGAGCAAAGATGTCTCCTTGAAGTCTAAGGTGTGCCTGACACAAGCCATGTTATTTTCAATCGCCTCAAATTCATGTGAGAGCTGGACAGTGAATAAGGAAGACCAAAGAAGAATTGATGCATTTGAGCTGTGGTGTTGGCAAAGAATGCTGAAAGTACCATGGATTGCTAAAAGAACTAACAGTTCTGTCCTGGAGGAAATGCAGCCAGAATGCTCCTTGGAGGCAAGAATGGCCAGATTTTGTCTCACCTACTTTGGTCAAGTTGTCAGGAGGGACCATTCCCTGGAGAAGGATGTCATGCTTGGTAAGGTGGAGGGTCAACGAAAGAGGGGAAGGCCCTCAATGAGGTGGATTGACAAGGTGGCGGCGGCGATGGACTCAAGTGTAGCAAGAATCGTGAAGCTGGCTCAGGACCGGGCGGTGTTTCATTCTGTCGTGCATAGGGTCGCTATAAGTCAGAGCACTTAAAAACAACAACATGAAGCTTACATTTCAGTTTGTGTATATGTGTGTTTGTGAAACAGATAATAAAATTATGTGAAATATATATTATGTTAGGTAATAAAAATATTTACTTAAGACCCACTGTCATCAAGTTGATTCGGACTCATAGCAGCCCTATAGGGCAGAGTTGGGTGCCAATAGGGTTTCCAAAGCTACAAATCTTCATGTTAGCAGACTGCCTCATCTTTCTCCCGCAGAGCAGCTGATGGGTTCAAACCACTGACATTTTGGTTGTCAGCTGAATGCTTTAACAACTGTACCACCAAAGCTTCTATATAAACATGTTGTTGTTGTTGTTGTTATATGCCGTCGAGTCGGCCCCGACTCATAGCGACCCCTCCTTGGGTTTCCGAGGCAGTATCACTACGGAAGTAGGATTGCCC
>NW_006921633.1:14877354-14880180 GCF_000298275.1 Orycteropus afer afer
TTGAACCGCCAGCCTTCTGATTAGCAGTCAAGTGCCTTAGCCACTATGCTACCAGAGCTCCCATATAAACATGTAGTGTATGTTAAATACATAATATGTGAGATAAGTGCTATATAGAAAAAAAAAAAGCAGGGAAGAGGGATTGAGAGCCTATCTTTATGATTACATGGACCTAATGAGCCTTCTTATTCCTGCTCATCTCCAAAAGAGAATTGAGGTATGTCCATCACAATAATTTAAAATATATTTTAATAAGAGTTGATTAAATGAATATTGTGAGATGTGGGAAAGTTTAAAAATCACTGGGGATGCTATATAAACCTTTTCCTAGGTTACAGCTCCCCTCAGTGGTGAAAGATGAAATTGACCCTTGCCTGGAGAAACAGTTTTATTCCTGCAGATCATCCTGTGGAAATAACACGTTACAATGTTGGGTTCTCAAATTCACCATATATTTTAAATAAGTTTGGACATTGTGCAGAAGTAACCAGGGAATTTTAACCAGCTAAGAGACTTTAGTCTATATTTTTCTCTTGTTAGATCTGAGTTTTATGTGAAAGTCTGTTAGCAAATTGTTGTCACTAAAAAGTCATGCTCTTTGAGTGAAACTTTAATTTGTTTCCATTTCTTTTTACATGTTTGTGTTTCAGTCCCACGAACAATAAAGAAATTTTGAGACTTTATGTGTAATGTCCAATAGTAGCAGAAGACTAGTTTTCGTTTAGAATAAATATTCCCTCAAAGACAGAAAAGTCTTCAAATTATGTAACCCTGACAAATTTACTGGATATTTTCTGTGTATCAGGTAATGTGAACTAAAAGAAACTCACTGCCATCGAGTTGAACCCGACTCATAGTGACCCTTCCTTGGGTTTCCGAGGTAGTAGTTGTTGCTTATGTGCCGTTGAGTCGGACCCAACTCATAGTGACTCCTCTTTGGGTTTCCGAGGCAGTATCACTACAGAAGTAGATTGCCCAACCATCCTTCCAAGGAGTGGCTGGTGGGTTTGAACAACCAGCCTTCTGGTTAGCAGTCAGATGCCTTAGGCACTAAGCCACCAGAGCTCTTTGTGTGGGATACTCTATATAATTTATCCTGTTTACTCATTACAAGAACTCTGTGATATTAATAACCCTATTTTATAGATAAAGAAGGTAAGGCTTAGAGAGGCTGACTAACTTGCATAGTTTTATAGCTAACCAGTCAGGATTTTATCCAGTCTTGTCTCTCCCCAAGGCGTTTGCCTTTCACCTCTGTGCAAAAACCACCTCTCTGAAGAACAGAGATGAAAAGAAATCGTTTGAAATGTAGAATCATGGACAAGATTTAATCAGTCTTATTTAGTTGTAAACCTGTGAGGAATATATATGTGTTACATTAATAAAGCTCCCTGCCATCAAGTTGATTTCCTATTCCTAGTGACCCCCATTAGCTTTCCAAGGCTGTAAATTTATATGGAAGTAGATTGCCCCATCTTTCTCCCACTGAAGGGAAGATTTCAACTGCTGAGCTAACCTGGTTAGCAGCCAAATGCCTTATTCATTATGCCATCAGAGCTTCTTAAAATGAATAAAAGTAGTCTTTAATTATTGTTCATATTCAGCCTAGAAATTACTGGGCTTCATTACTTGATTGCTGCTTGACATTGTAAAATGGAATTCCTGAATTAATTAGTCACCAGGATTGTGAAATTTTTTTCTCAAGGTAGATTTCCTGTTTCATTGTAAGTTGAGATAATGCTGTCTTCATTTATTGGTTCTTTTGTTTCTGGTCATAGATGAGATTTCCCAAATTTTGTCTGAGCTGCTGCAAGAAGGGCAAAGAGGCCACATGTTCTGACCTCCTCTAATCCCACAAGAGGAAGACAGGATTACCAGCAGTAACCCAAGGCCTATTCCTGCCAGGCCAGACATGCTGCCTCCCTCCAGCCCTTTCTCCAACCGTTCCTCCCAAAGCACCCACCACCTCTCTCCTGAATTCAATAATTCACTGCAGGGGCCACACAGAGCTCACAGATTATGGGGTTTATTAGGGAAGCACCAAAGGCTATAATTCAAGTTCAGGAAAAATGCTTAGCCTCTCTCCCAGCCCACCGTCCCTCAGCCAACAGTCTCTCACAGTCTCTTTCCCACCAGTGCTGGTCCCTTGGTGTCTCACTCAGCAAGGTATGTCTCTTGCATCTCTTTCCCAGCAGCACATGTCTCTTTCAGGGGCGCACGTCTCTTTCGGCAGCACGTCTTCCTCAACCAGCAGTCAGAGTGAGTTCTGCCTCTAGGAGGCCTCCTTTTGAGCCTGGCAGGGTGGTCAAACTAGCCAATCATAGCATCAGAACTGATGCACCTGAGAGAGAGTGGGCACCTCCCAGAACATTGTTTTGTGCCACTCCCAACAGAAATGCTCCAGGTAGACAACTTCAGCAATCAGGAGCTCCTCAGTTGCTCATAGAAAATCCCACCTTGGAGTTTACAAAGACTTATGGTAGAAAAGCCACACTCAGTAATTTATTACACCACAGCTGCTTATTTGAATCAGAAAGCTGTTTATACAAAAGCTAAAATTTTAGACATGATTTTTCACTTGCTAGCTTTGTGACCTTAGACATGTTTTACCAACTCAGAGTATTTAGGTATAAAACCTGCTGCAAAAGACCTCTTTAAAGTGTTAAAAAGCAAAGATATACCACTTTGAGTCCTAAGGTGCACCTGACTCAAGCCATGGTATTTTCAGTCACCTCATATGCATGTCTGTCGGTTTGTCCTACTGTGGTGACATGTAGACATGTAGACGTGAGTTTTGAGGCTGAGCCTCTGGTGTTTAAAACCCAG
>NW_006921633.1:14883064-14884922 GCF_000298275.1 Orycteropus afer afer
GGAGGGTCGACGAGGAAGGGGGAGGCTTTCAACAAGATGGATTGACACGGTGGCTGCGATGATGGGCTCAAGTATAGCAGGGATTGTGGGGCTGGCGCAGGATCGGGCAGTGTTTCGTTCTGCTGTGCATGGGGTCTCTATGAGTCGGAAATGACTTGAGGGCACTTAACAGCAACAACAACAACATATGCATATGAATGCTGGGCAATGAATAGGAAGACAAGAATTGATGCCTTTGAATTATGGTGTTGGAGAAGAATATTGACTATACCACAGACTGCCAGAAGAATGAACAATTCTGTCTTGGAAGATGTACAGCCAGAATGCTCCCTAGAAGGAATGATGGCAAGACTTTATCTCATATACTTTGGACGTATTATCAGGAGGGACCAGTCCCTGGAGAAGGACATCATGCTTGGTAAAGTAGAGGGTCAGTGAAAAAAGGGAAGACCCTCAATGAGATATGTTGATAGAATGGCTACAACAATGGGCCCAAACATAGCAACAGTTGTGAAGGTGGCACCAGACTGGGCAGTGTTTCATTCTGTTGTACATGGGGTTGCTATGAGTCAGAACCAGCTCAGTAGCATGTAACCTAACCTAACCTAACATAACATAACATAATCTAACATATCATAAATATCTATTCCATAGGTCATTGAAGATTAGAACTAATGTATGTAAAGCATCTAACTCTGTAAAGATAAAACCAAACTCAGTGCTGTCTACTAGATTCGACTCATAGTGATCCCCCCTTGGGTTTCTGAGTTGGTATCTCTATGGAAGATTGCACAGTCTTCTGAGGAGTGGCTGGTGGATTTGAACCATTAGCAGTCAAATGCCTTAGTCACTACACCACCAGAACTCTGTAAAGGGTACCTATTTTTTATAACATTCCTTTCCAGGGGACATGAAAAAATATAAAGGAATAGAAGACAGATTTCTAAAATTATTTTTTGCAGGATTTTAGTTTTTCCACTCCTTTATACCACTTAAGTCTTTCAGTAATTTGAAGATTTTCACCATTATCTCCTAGGAATTATAAGGCAATTTGTGAATATTTCACTTTGATTAAACTTAAAAATATTTTCAACTTTTGATTTAGGACATCTTCCTATATGAATTAATCCAAGATTAAGAACCATTGTTTTCTGAAATTAAACAAATGCTGGTAATTTATTAATACCCACCTCTAACAGTCTTTGTGCTTTATATATTTATAATATAAATACACAAATATACTTCAAAAATAAATATAAGTTTGAAGTGATCCTTTATTTTAGACTGTTTATAACCCATTTTCCTCTTACTAGTGTAGGTAGTCAAGAATGGATACTTAAAACATGTTTCCACTTTGTATTTACCATGTTACAATGTCTATTGTTCATGGGAATTGGCTTTGTGGTTTTCTGTTTTATTTTTAATGTGAAGCCACAACAGTTGTATTTATAAATATCTTTATTCCTTCCTAGTGTTTTAAGTTCAGACCCTGTAGACTATAAGATTATGTTTATAAATTATACTCATAGGTTTTAGTTTTAAAAATTCTAAAAAAATTTATTCTTTAGATTCTATTGGCTTTTGAATAGATCCAAAAATGCAGATTGATGAAAGATACCAATTGAGGTTGAATCCATTCATTTATCCAATCATTCTGTAAACATTCAATGTGCACTTTTGATATGCCCAGACATTTTGTAGATATTGAAGATGGAAAGTCAATTAAGACATGGAGAATTTCATCGATTCTGAGTTACATTATTCCCTTCCCTCCTACATTTTAACATCTCTGAAATAGGGATCATATTACATTTATGGAGTCCCACAATTATAGTGGTAGTTGTTTTTTTTTTTTTTT
>NW_006921633.1:14885937-14891051 GCF_000298275.1 Orycteropus afer afer
GGGTTTGAACCGCCAGCCGTCTGGTTAGCAGGCAAGTGTCTTAGCCACTATGCTACCAGAGCTCCTGCCTCTTTAGTAGTTAGTGTCAAAAGCTGTGGGATTCGTTGCAGTGGCTCCAGATTCATAGAACCAAGGGATTTTGTGAAAGAAAGAAGGAAGGGGCCTGGGAAATGAAACTTTGGATTCTTAGATGGTTGCTTTGGTTGGTGTTACCTATTAAAGGAGATAATTGATCCAGAGGCTGGGGCTTTTGTTTACACCCAGCCAGAGGCCCAAGGCCATATACATAGAATGGGAAGGTAATCAAGGTGAAGAGATGAATGTCTTAAAAAGGATTCTGTGTTTTGGATTATGTGTTTTTCTGAATGTACTGTGTATCTGAATATACTATGGGTATTGACTGCTTACCAGAGGCTGTCGGTTCAAACCCACCAGCCACTTCTGGGAAGGAAGGTTGGACAGTCTACTTCCGTAGTGATACTGCCTCAAAAAAACCCAAGGAGGGGTAGCTATGAGTAGGGGCTGACTTGACGCCACATAACAACAACAGTGGGTATTGAATGTTCTCTTACCTGCTTGTATATTAGAAATGATTATGGGGTATGGATAATGGAGAGTGTGTAAGTCCGCCTTCAGCCACTACTTAATTGGATATGTTAAAAGGAGAAACAGAATTTGCCCAGAAAAAAATGCAGGCTTTTGTTTCAAATCTTGTGTGTAGAGTATAGGGGGCTTAGGTAGAAAACCTGAACCCTACCCAGTATTACTGAGGGAACAGAAGATTTGCATTTGAATAAGGATCTGAGAGGAAAATAAAATGACTGTTTGCCTTTTTTAATTTTGAGCAGCAGACAGGTTTGGGGTGCATTGAGTCAGGAAAGCCATGGTACATGAGAGAAACTCCTTCCAGGACTGAAAGTTAAAGGAAGCCAGTGTATGCTACTCGCTTGTGACCACCTGGGTCCACTTGAGTGAAAATAGGGGAAGTATAGCAAAGAAGAAATGGGCTGAGTTTGGTACTCTCTGACCTAGGCCACAGAGGCTGGGGATGAGAGGAAGGGCTAGCTGAAGTGCAATGAGTTGTGAGCCTACGGGGATTGAAATAGTCCCTGAGGACTGAGGATGTAAGAGAAGGTGCTGGCTAGTCTGAAGTGAAGGGAAGAGTGTGACTCCCAAACTTGGCAGCTGGTACCCATGACCTAGCTGGAATGGCTAGGGCTGAGCTGACCAGAACCTGAACAAACGAAGAAGAAAATGTTTGACACTGAGCTGGTGTTAAGTTGCTGCAAATTTGATGGTTTGAACAAGGCTGGACCTCGCTTGTTTATGATACAGATGCCCAAAGTTTCCAAGCAGAACAGAAGATTCTTCAGTGAGAAAGAACCATGCTTGTCTCCTCAGCACACTGATTTGATTTTTGTTGTTGTCATGTGCTGTCAAGTCGGTCCTGACTCAGTGAATGCTCCTTGGGTTTCCGAGGCAGAATCACTACAAAATTTGTTGTTGTTGTTGTTATGTGCCCTCCAGTCGGACTTGACTCATAGTGACCCCTCCTTGGGTTTCTGGGGCGGTATCACTACGGGAGTAGGTTGCCCAACCTTCTTCTGAGGAATGGCTTGGTGGGTTTGAACTGCCAGCCTTCTGGTTAGCAGTCAGGTGTCTTAGGCACTATGTTACCAGAGCTCCCTACGAAATATGATAGGGATGGGCAAATTAGAAATTGGCTATCTAAGTGGGAAAGATAAGGCATGAAGTGGCTGGCTTACATACTTTCATGGGTGTGGTTATTCTTAAACTGTTGGTGAAGGGATGTTGATTTTTGAAGTATAAAAGGGATAATGGCTAGAAAAGCCAGGGGGTGGCCTGCGGTGTAGTAAATTACCTGGTATGGCTTTTCTAGCCATAAGTCTTTGTAAACTCCATGGTGGAATTTGCCGTGACCAACTGAGGAGCTCCTGATTGTTAAAGTTAGGTATTTCTGTTGAGAGTGGCACAAAGCAGTATTCTGGAAAGTTCGATCTGGGAAGTTAGCTCTTTCTTAGGTTCTTAGAATTCTGATGTTGGGATTGGTTAGTTGACCACTCTGCCAGGCTCAAAAAGGAGCCCTTCTAGAGGCAGAAGTCTCTCTGACTGCTGGCTGTGAAACACATGCTGCTGAGAGAAACACTTTTTTGAGAGACATGTGCTGCTGAGAAAGAGACGCCAAGAAACATGCATTGCTGGGGGAGAGATGCCGAGAGACATGCACTACTGGGAGAAAGACAGAGAGACTATTGGCTGAGAGACGGCGGGCTGAGAGAGACTGAGTGTTGTTCCTGAACTTGAATTGTAGCCTGGTGCTTCCCTAATAAAACACCATAATCTGAGTTCTGTGTGGTCACTGCAGTGAATTACTGAACCCAGCAGAGAGGTGGTGGGTGCTGCAGGAAGAATGGGTGGTGTTAGGGTTGGAGGGCTGGAGGGAGGTAGCATGTCTGGCCTCACAGGAATAGGCCTTGGGCTATTGATGTTGATCCTGTCTTCCTCTTATGGGGTTAGAGGAAGTTAGAAGGTATGGCCTCCTTGCCTCTTTGGCAAGGAGTTATGCAGAAAAGGCATTCCAGGCAGAGGAAAGATCACAAATTCGCATATAAAGACAAGAGATGATGGTGAGTTTAAAATAAGAGAAACATGTTTGTTGTTATCTCAAATCTAGCTCATGGTGACCCCATGTGTTTCAGAGTTGAGCTGCTACATGAAGTTTTTTTGGCTGTAATCTTTACAGATTGCTAAGCCTTTCTTCCAACAGCACCACTGGGTGGATTCACATCCCAACCTTTAGGTTAGTAGTTGAACTTTGTGCCACCTAGGGACTATGACAGTAAGTCTGGAGAATTATAAAATATCTACATGTTTGGAGCATAGAGTGAAAGGAAAGTACCAAGTGTGGTGGGCAGAATTCAGGTCATGGAGAACTTTATCTGATGTGCTAAGGTGCTTAGACATTTCCCTGTAGGAAATACTCAAGGATTTTAAATAGAGAATTGACATAATTAGAAATTAAAACTAAAATTAGAAGCCATTTAGGAAAGAATTGTAATTAAAGGAGACAAGAAGCATTTGTAAATACTTTTTTCTCTGAAAGGAAAAGTAGGAATAATTTATCATAATTTGCTTTGTGAGATCAAGAGATTGACTTGAACATGGAGGAAGATTCAGGCTTAAATTGAATAAGGTCAGAAACTTTGTGATTTTATATTTTTGCTGTGTCATTTTAGCAAAGGGATCTCACAAAGATGGCTCGGTAAAGACTAGATCTATTTTTCAGAAACTGTATTTTAGCAGGCACTGTCTTCCATTTAAATTAGTATAATTTCTACAGTGATTCCTAACTTGGATTATCTTTTCAGCCTCAAACCTCTCAGTGGTTAAAGAGTGGTTAGGTTGTCAGGCTAACCTACAAAATCCAGTTTAGCCAATCATTCTTATTAGAATTGTGGTTGTTAGTTGCCCTCAAGTCAATTCCAACTCATAGCAACCCCATCTATAACAGAATGAAACATTGACTGGTTCTGAGCCATCCTCACAGTCATTGCCATGCTTGAGCCCATCGTTGCAGCCACCGTGTCAGTCCATTTTGTTGAGGGTCTTTCCCTTTCTCACTGACCCTCTGCTTTACCAGGATGATATCCTTCTCCAGGAAGGAGACATGACCAAAGTACAAGAGATGAAGTCTGGCCATTCTCTCTTCTGAGGAGCATTCCTGCTGCACTTCTATCAAGACAAATTTATTCACTCTTCTAGCTGTTATTGTTGTTATGTGCTGTCGAGTCTTCCTTATTCATTGTCCAGCTTTCCACATGCATATGAGGCTACTGAAAACACCATGACTTGGGTCAGGTGCACCTTAGTCCTTAAAGTGATATATTTGCCCTTTAACACTTTAAAGAGGTCTTTTGCAGCAGATTTGCCCAGTGTAACACATCATTTGATTTCTTAACTGCTCCTCTGGGCATTGATTGTGAATCCAAGTAAAATGAAATCCTTGACAATTTTAGGGATTGACTTGTTAGTATTATATATTATATATATATGCGTGTGTGTGTATATATATATATTTTTTTTTTTTTCTGTAATTCATTCAGATTTCTATTTCAGAAACACTTCCACCTTGTTTCCTGCAATTGGCTAAAAAGGATGTGAGAGAGAAGCTTGAGTAGCAAGAAGATTCATACACTTAGTGTAGTGGCTCTTTACTGAGAGAGTGAAGCATTATTCTATGTAGCATAGACCAGTTTACATTTGAAGAATGATAGGTTGAAGACCTCTGTATTGTTAGGCCTCTTTGAGGCCATTCTTTCAGTATAAACTACTATATGTAGTTTATAGCCCAAGAGTCTAGGACCCTTTTGGACTTTTAAATATGTCAGAAATTTAAAAGTAGTTTATAATGGTAATCTGATAATCTTTTCTTTCATGCAAATTTAGAAATTTCAGTAAATCTAATTAAACCCAATATTTTAACCTCAAGTTTATTTTTATTATTATTATTTTTTAAACACATACAAACTAGTGGGAATATTACAGTAAACTGCTATGTACCCATCTCCCAGCTTCATTAATGTTCAGTGATTGCCAACCTTATTTGATCAATTCTCCTACTTTACTTTCTTTTCCCCCACAGATTATTTAAAATAAATCTCAGATAGCATATCATTTCTTCTATAAATAATGAAGTCCAGTTTTGAACACCGTAAACTTGGGAATTTGGTAACTTCTTGTTTCTTACATAGAAAATATTAGATTTAATATCAGAACCAGTAAAATATTAACAATTAATTTAAATATTAGAAGCAATAAAAATTTACCTCCCCTCAAATTAAATTCTTGTATTTAGAATAGGAAGGTCATAGTGTAGACAGGCTTTCCTGATCTTTTAATTACTTTGTCAACTTTCTGTTCTATATGATTATATGAATGATGACTGTCTATAAATTAGGAAGGGTATTCTAGATATAGGTAGGAGTCAAATTAAGCTATGTTAGCTAGCTCACTCTCATTTTGGTTAAATTTCAGGGAAAACCTGTCAATAGATATGTGTATGTATGTATATGTGTGTATATATATATATATAT
>NW_006921633.1:14891151-14892447 GCF_000298275.1 Orycteropus afer afer
ATATATATATATATAGCGCCAGGCACCGGACAGGCAGGTGAGTGTGCAGCTCAGGGCTTCTGGGGTGGCTTTATTTAAGGCCAGGCCCTGGACAGTTAGGTGGACATGTGGCTCAGGGCTTCTTGGGGGGTTTTATTTAAGGCCAGGCCCTGGACAGGGGAAGTGGGCAGAGTGGTTAGGATCAACTAAGGGAGACAAACTTGTCTGTCAGTTTGTCATCTTGTGGTGGCTTGCATGTTGCTACAATGCTGGAGGATATGCCACTGGTATTGCAAAATGCTGGTAGGGTTACCCATGGTGGACAGGTTTCAGCAGAGCTTCCAGACTAAGACTCAGAAAAAGGAAGAAGCTATCTGCCTCTCAAAGAATTGGCCAGTGAAAACCTTAGGAATAGCAGTGGAACACTGTCTGATATATTACTAGAAAACTTTATGTATAGCCCTGTAACATTTTCTGATATAGTGCCAAAAGAGGAGCCCAGCAGGTCGGAAAGCATTCAAAATATGACTGGGGAAGAGCTGACTCCTCAGAGACGATCTTAATGATATATGGATGGAGTGAAGTTTTTGGGACTTCCATCAGCTGATGTAGCAGCTCTGGTAGCATAGTGCCTAAGGCACTTGACTGCTAACTGAAAGGCTAGTGGTTCAAACCCACCAGCCATTCCTCGGAAGGAAGGTTGGGCAATCTACTTCCATAGTGATATCGCCTCGGAAAGCCACGGAGGGGTTGCTGTGAGTCAGGTCTGACTTGACAGCACATAACAACAATAACAACAACATTGGCTGATGTAGCATGACTCAACATGAGAAGAAGCAGCTGCAAACATCCAATAATAAGTGGACAATGGAATGTATGAAGTGTGAATTTAGGAAAATTGGAAGTTGTCAAAAGTGAAATGGAATGCATAAAGATCAATATGCTAGGCATTAGTGAGCTGAAATGGACCAGTTTTGCCCATCTTGAATAAGACAACCATATGTTCGATTATGCCAGGAACAACAGATTGAAGAGGAATGGTGTGGCATTCATCATCACAAAGACTGGTTCAAGATCTGTCCTGAAGTACAGTGCTGTCAGTGATAGGGAAATATCCATATACCCACGAGGAAGACCAGTTAATACTACTATCTTTCAAATCTGTCACCAACCACTAAAAACAAAGATGAGGAAATTGAAGATTTCTTCCAGCTTCTGCAGTCTGAAATTGACCAAACATGTAATCAAGATGTGTTGATTATCCCCTTTGCATATACAATACTGAGTTGTCAGTGAAAGCAAACATGGGTATAGGGA
>NW_006921633.1:14893325-14935827 GCF_000298275.1 Orycteropus afer afer
AAATTTTGGTCAATGACATGAGACAAAGTATATGTGAACTGCTGTATGAAAAGTGAATTTACTCTGTAAATCTTCACCCAAATCCTAATTTAAAAAAAAAAAAAAAGATGTGTTGATTATCACTGGTGACTGGAGTGCAAAAGTTGGAAATAAAGAAGAATCACCGGTAGTTGAAAAACATGGCCTTGGTGATAGAAATAATGCTGGAGATTGCATGATAGAATTCTGCAAGACCAGCCACTTACTCATTGCAAAGACCTTTTTTCAGCAATGTAAATGACAGCTATACACGTAGACTTCACAGGATGGAATACACAGGAATCAGATTGAGTACATCTTGGCAAGACACAATGGAAAACTCAAATCCTTAGGTGGTACAAATGGTTTGCTTTGGACTGCTAACCTAAAGGCTGGTAGTTCTGACCCACCTATCAGTACCTCAGAGAAAAGGCCTGGCAGTCTACTTATATAAAAATTACACACATTTAATACATAAATAAATAACCTTGTGGAGCACAGTTCTACTCTAATACAAGAAGTCATTATGAGTCAGAATCAATAAGAGAACAACTAACAACATCACCAACTCAGCTATTTGGATTTGTGAAATCATCCTTCCCTCAATTAGCAAGCAGTGAGCCAGCTTGCTATCACAGCCAAGCAAGTGTTCTTCACCCTGAATATTGGGACATGATCTATGCCAGAATAGACTTCACAGTGTAAGGAAAAGTTTGTGTATGAAGGTCCTTTTCTTCTAATTGATTATGATTTAAGTCATAATCTTAATGAACCAAAATTCATTTTCAATAGACTCTTTGCCTAAAACACTTTAAGGAAGGAACTCTGGTGGTGTAGTAGTTAAGGCATTTGGCTGCTAACCCAGAGGTCAGTGGTTCAAACCTACCAGCCGCTCCGTGAAAGAAACATGAGGCAGTCTGCTTCTGTAAAGATTTATAGCCTTGGAAACCCAGGGGGTTGCTATGAGTTGGAATCAACCTGATGGTGATGAGTGTGGTTTGGTTTAGTTTGGGTATTTTTACTTTTTTTTTTTTTTTCGTCACTAGGTGACATGGCACAGGTAGGAAACCACTTGTCATGAGGATAACTCATTTTGTTTCTCAGTGACTGTAGGTAGTACTAGTCTTCCTTTTCTCTTGTTTTCTTTAATGTATCATGTTTTTGGTTTTGTTTTGTAGAGAGAGAAGGAAAGGGCACTTGTGTATAGCCCCAAGTAACATTTTAAAATAATATTTAAAAGTTTAAATTTGTTAGAGGTTTAAATTAACATTGTTGTTAGGTGACATTGAGTCGGCTCTGACTCAGCGACCTCTTGTACAGCAGAGCGAAATACTACCCAGTCATTCCCCAAACTCACAATCCTTGCTATACATGAACCCATCATTGCAGCCACTGTGTCAGTCCTTCTTGTTGAGGGTCTTCCCTTTTTACACTAACCCTTCTACTTTCCCCCAGGAATGATAGAGATATCTAGGGAATAGGTCCTTCTGACAACATGAGCAAAGTAGGTGAGACAAAGTCTGGCCATTATCACTTTCAGGGAGCATTCCAGCTGCACTTCTTCCAGCACAGATTTGTTTGTTCTTCTGGCAATCCATGGCATTTTCAGTATGTTTCACCAACATTACAATTCAAAGGCATCAACTCTTCTTTGATCTTCTTTATTCATTGTCCAGCTTTCACATGCATGTGATCAAACCAAACCAAACACATTACCGTTGAGTTGTATCTGACTCATAGCAACCCCTCCTTGGGTTTCTGAGGTGGTATCTGCCACTCCTCGGAAGAAAGATGGGGCAATCTACTTCTGTACTGATACTGCCTCAGAAACCCAAGGAGGGGTCGCTATGAGTTGGGTCCGTCTTGACGGCACATAACAATAACAACAACATCACTACAGAAGTAGATTGCCCAACCTTCCTTCCAAGGAAGGGTTGGTGGGTTTGAACCACTGGTCTTCTGGTTAGCAGTCAAATGCCTTAGACAAGATTCCACCAGAGCTTGAAAATACTATGGCTTGAGTTAGGGGTACCTGGGAGCTCTGGTGGCATAGTGCGTAAGATATTTGACTGCTAACCAAAAGGCTGGCAGTTCAAACCCACAAACCACTCCTCAGAAGGAAGACTGGGCAATCCACTTCTGTAGAGATACCACCTTTACCACCTTGGAAACCCAAGGAGGGGTCGCTATGAGTCAGAACCAACTCAACAGCAGTGGGTTTTTTTTTATTTAGTCTTCAAAGTGACATCTCTGTTTCTTAACACTTTAAAGAAGTCTTTTGCAGCAGATTTGCCCAGTGCAATATGACATCTGATTTCTTGACTGCTGCTTCCATGGTGTTGATTGTGAATCCAAGTAAAATGAAATCCCTAACATGGCAATCTTTTCTCCATTTGTTGTGATATTGCTTATTGGTCCAGTTGTGACGACATACACATTTCATCAGAAAGACATTAAAACTAAAGCAAACTGAGCAGTATCATAAGATAAACATTTATATTTAAAGTTGATAATAGAAAAGAAAGTATTGTAGTTGACAGTTACTATATATCCTACAGGAGCTCACCAGTCACTCCTTGGAAGGAAGCTTGGCCAATATACTTCCGTAGTGATACCGCCTCAGAAACTCAAGGAAGGGTTGCTATGAGTCGAGTCCGACTTGATGACACATAACAACAACAACAACATATATCCAACAATTATATGCCCTTGAATATGGACAGTAGGGTGACTAATAGGAGACATCTGAGGAGTATGACAAATACCACAGCCTTCTTGTACATTCTAGTTTATATAAACTCAAAAAATAGTCTAAACTTGAACATTTACACTGAAATGAATTTGATGACATACAATTTGTGTAGTTGTTATTGAATCACAGTAGTATAATGCAGTCTGTCTTCTGAATTGCTAGAACCATTTCATTTATTCTTACTTCCTGCCAGCTACCTTCAGATGTCTTTCATATAGATGAATGAGAGAGAAAGACAACCAAAGTTGCTTTCAATTCTATATTTTACCAGCTGGAGGGAGAAAGCTGATAAACAAGACAATCATCTATGGAAGCAAACCTCTAATACTGTATTAGAAATGTTTAAAACCAGCAGTGTATTTGAGCTGTTTTTACATGTTTATTCATAGAAAATCAGCAGTAAAAGATACTAGTGCATACGAGAGGTTATGAATCTACATGAGGTCCTTTTTGTTCTCCGCACAGAAAACATTAGAATAGACACTTGGTAATTGTTTTACAGTAGGGTTCTAATGACACATCAGATTTTTGATAGAAAAGTATTTGTTTTAGGATTTTTTGATTTATTACTTTCACTTGTCTGTCTTCTCTGTTCTTTCAGTATTATGTAAATAAAATTTCCCTAGATTTATAGTGGAATGGAGCTTTTGCATTCTTATTTTTTTGTCACACCAATTACCTTGAAACACCAGTTAATATGTTGAAGACTCATACATAATTCTTTGCTCAAAGACAGCCATAAATTGAATTACAAAAACAAACTAAAAAAAATGAAAGTTAAATGATTTATGACTTTGTACAGAATTGGACCATCACTTGTCTGTTAGTTTGTTGTACTATGGTGGCTTGTGTGTTGCTGTGAGGCTGGAGGCTATACCACCGGCATTTCAAATACCAGCAGGGTCACCCATGGTGGACAGGTTTCAGCGGAGCTTCCAGACTAAGACAGACTCAGAAGAAGGAATGGGCCATCCACTTCTCAAAGAATTGGCCAGTGATAACCTTATTAATAGCAGTGAAACACTGCCTATTACTGGAAAATATTGTGAATGGCCCTGAAACAATGTCTGATAGAGTGCCGGAAGATGAGTCCTTCAGGTCAGAAGGCACTCAAAATACAACTGGGGGAGGAGCTTCCTCCTCAAAGTACAGCCATCCTTAATGGCATGGATGGGGTAAAGCTGATGGGACATGACTCACAATGGGGAGAAACAGCAGCAAACATCCATTAATAATTGGAACATGGACTGTATGAAGTATGAATGTAGGAAAACTGGAAGTTTGGAAGTTGTCCAAAATTAAATGGAAAGCATAAAGATCTATATGCTAGGCATGAGTGAGCTGAAATGGACTGCTTTTGGCCATTTTGAATCAGATAATCAATCATACGAACTACTATGCCAGGAATGACAGTTTGAAGAGGAATGCTGTGACATTCATGGTCACAAAGAATGTTTCAAGATCTGTCTTGAGGTGCAGCACTGTCATATCCATTCACCTACAAGGAAGAGTAGTTAATACTACCATTATTCAAATTTATGCACCAACTGCTAAAGTCAAAGGTGAAGAAATTGAATATTTTTACCAACTTATGCAGTCTGGAATTGACCAAACATGCAATCAAGATGTATTGATCATTACTGGTGATTTGGAATGCTAAAGTTGGAAACAAATCACTGGTAGTTGGAAAATATGGCCTTGGCGATAGAAATGATGCCAGAGATCACATGATAGAGTTTTGAAGACTGACAACTTACTCATTGCATTGTTTTTTCAACAACATAAATGGCAGCTATACACATGGACCTCACCAGATGGAATACACAGGAATCAGATCGACTACATCTATGGAAAGAGGAGATGGAGAAACTCAATATCTTTAGCCAGAACAATGACAGGAGCTAACTGTGGAACAGATCATCAGATTCTTGTATGCAAGTTTAAGTTGAAGCTGAAGACAATTAAAACAAGGCCACAAGGGCCAAAATATGAGCTTGATTATATCCCATGTGAATTTAGAGACCATCTGAAGAATAGATTTGACACACTGAATGCCAATGACCGAAAAATAGAGGAATTGTGGGATAACATCAGGAACATCATGCATAAAGAAAGCAAAAGGTCACTAAAAGGCAAGAAAGGAAGAAAAGACCAAAATGGATGTCAGAAGAGACTCCCAACTTGCCCAGCCTTCCTTCTGAGAAGTGGCCAGTGGGTTTGAACTGCCAGCCTTCCGATTAGCAGTCAAATGCCTTAGGCACTATGCCACCAGAGCTCCTGAACAGAGAGCAGTTAAAGCAAAAAGAAGAAATGACTAAAGAAAAGAGCTGAATAGACGATTTCGAAGAGTAGCTCAAAAAGATGGTCAGTTATTACAATGAAATGTGCAGAGACCTGGAGTTAGAAAACCAAAAGGGAAAAACACAGTTGGCATTTCTCAAACTGAAAGAACTAAAGAAAAATTCAAGCCTCAAGTTGCAATATTGAAAGATTCTATGGGCAAAATATTGACTAATTCAAGAAGCATCAAAAGAAGATGGAAAGAATGCACAGAGTTGCTATACAAAAAAGGATTGATTGATATTCATCTGTTTCAGGGGGGATATGATCAAGAACCAGTGGTACTGAAGGAAGAAGTCAAAGCTGCACTGAAGGAACTGGCAAAAAAAACAAGGCTCCAGGAATTGACAGAATGCCCATAGAGATGCTTTAGCAAATGGATGCTGTGCTGGAGGTACTTACTCATCTATGCCAAGGAATTTGGAAGACAGCAACCTGGCCAACTGACTGGAAGAGATTCATATTTATACCCATTCCAAAAAAAGGTGACCCAGCAGAACAATATCATTAATATCACACACAAGTAAAATTTTGCTGAAGTTAATGCAAAAGCAGTTGCAGCAGCATATTGACAGGAAACTTCTAGAAATGCAAGCTGGATTCAGAAGAGGACATGGAATGAGGGATATCATTGCTGATGTCAGATGGATTTTGGCTGAAAGCAAAGAATACTAGAAAGATGTTTACTTGTGTTTTATTGACTATGCAAAGGCATTCGACTGTGTGGATCATAAAAAATTACAGATAACATTGAGAGGAATGGGAATTCCAGAACACTTAATTGTGCTCATGAGGAACCTATATATAGACCAGGAAGCTGTTGTTCAAAAAGAACAAGGGAATACTGCATGGTTTGAAATCAGGAGAGGTATGCATCAGAGTTGTGTCCTTTCACCATACTTATTCAAGCTATATGCTAAACAAATAATCTGAGAAGCTGGACTATAGGAAGAAGAATCATTAACAACCTGAGATATGCAGACAGCACAACCTTGCTTACGAAAGTCAAGATGACTTGAAGCACTTACTGATGAAGATTAAAGACTACCATCTGCAGTATGGATTACACCTCAACATAAATCTCAACATAAAGCTCACCTCAACATATTGCTCACAACCGGAACAATAAGCAGCATCACGATAAATGGAGAAAAGATTGACGTCAAAGATTTCATATTACTCTGATCCACAGTCAACACCAGTGGAAGCAGCAGTCCAAGAATTCAAACATCATATTGCTCTGGGCAAATTTGCTGCAAAGACCTCTTTAAAGTGCTGAAGAGCAAAGATAAAGATGTCTCTTTGAAGACTAAGGTGCGCCTAACCCAAGCTATGGTATTTTCAATAGCTTCATGTACATGTGAAAGCTGAACAATGAATAAGGAAGACTGAAAAAGAGTTGATGCTTTTGATTTGTGGTGTTGGTGTAGGATATTGAATATAGTATGGAAGAATGAAGAAATTTGTCCTGGAAGAAGTGCAGCTGGAATGGTCCTTGGAAGCGAGAATGGCCAGACTTCGTCTCACCAGCTTTAGTCATGTTGTCAGAACGGACCATTCCCTGGAGAAGGATATCATGCTTGGTAAAGTGAAGAGTCAGCAAAAAAGAGGAACACCTTCAGCAAGGTGGATTGACATAGGCTGTAACAATGGGCTCAGGTATAGTAAGGATTATGAGTATGGCACAGAACCGGGCAGTGTTTCATTCTGTTGTCTGTAGGGTTGCTATGAGTTGGAGCTGACTGGACAGCACCGAACAACAACATAGAATGGAACCTCACATTATATGTGATTGCATGTAGGTTCTTTTGGTACTGATATGCAAATGGAATTTTTCTAGCAATCATCCTATTAAAGCGGAATTGCCACCATTGCAAGTGAGACTTGTGACAGATTAGAGAAACTAAGTTTAGATGTGTACTTAAGATACTTTATAGGAAGTCTTCAGTTTGAGGATATTTAAAAAAAAAAAAAATCCAAAAAACCCACTGCCATTGAATCGATTCCAACTCATAGCAACTCCCATTGTGTTCCTGAGGCAGTAAATCTTTATGGAAGTAGATTGCTTAGTCTTCCTTCTACAGAGTGGCTGGTGGGTTTGAACTGCCAGCCTTCTGGTTAGCAGTCAAATACCTTAGGCACTGTACCACCAGAGCTTCTACCTTAATAATTTAACACCTTTAGTCTCTCATGAACATAGTAAAATTTTCACAGTACTCTTCATGAGTAATTTATTTTCTGTTTTGGTACCTGATTTCCTTCTAAAAATTTTCTTTATGATTCTTTTTCCTTTATAACATGGTCATTTTAATTATTGTCATCATTTTCTACATCATGAATTTAATGGAATATTGTTGCCTATTAAATCTCTGTGGTCTTATATAAATTGATTGTAATAGTTGATTTTTATCAGCATGTGACAGCTAGAAACTGGTGAAATATCTAGTGTCTTGAAATAATCTTTTGCTAACTGACATGATAAAACAGAATGTTTTGATAAATATGATACTTCAGTCTAAAATAATTCAGTGATTGAAGAATAATAGTCTTCTTTCTTTGACTTAACATGGACTTGTTTTTTAATTAAAAATTCTTTTGGAGGAACACTGAGCAGTTCACAGATACTTTCTAATTCCTCTTTCTATCTTACAGTTGAAATTTGTAGAAAATTTGTGTTTTCATTCATTTTTATTTCTATAAAATAATACTCAAACCAAGGCTACAAGCCATATCTACTGAATCTTAGGAGGTCTAACTACATCACCATGTTAATGTGGTTATGAGAACCACAGAAAACAATAATGAAGCCCTTTATATATTATTACTATCTCTTTAAGTTGCTCTTATGCATCTTTAAACAAAAGAGCAAACTATAGTATCTCGTTAGACTATTTATTTGTCACCATAGCAGGAAGGAGCCCTGATGGCACAGTAATTAAGCACTGAGCTGTTAATCAAAGTCAGTAGTTCAAACCCACCTGCTGCTCCATAGGAAAACGATATAGTAGTCTGCTTCTATAAAGATTTACAGCCTTAGAAACCCTGTGAGGCAGTTCTGCTCTGTCCTATATGGTTACTATGAATTGGAATTGACTCCATGGCAATGGGCTTAGTATAGCTTTACGTAGCAGGAGAGCAGCAGTTTCTCATTATTTCCTGAAGAACTTTTTTTCTGGAATTATTTACCTTTCAGATTCTGGCAAGTTGAATTGTCAGCTAGTATTAGTTAATTATTGCAACCAAATCATTAGAATCAACTAAATTGATCAGAGCATTTGAGAATACAGTTGACCCTTGAACAACATGGGTTTGAACTATGCGGGTCCTCTTATTGCAGTTTTTTTTTTCCAAGAGATGGATTTTGGAGAAATTCAAGAACTAATAGACACCACACCAGAGGAACTAATAGAAGATGACATGATGGAGATGAGTGCTTTTGAACAGTGCCAGACGATGAGGAAGAAGATGTAGAAGAAACAGTACCAGAATACAAATTGACATTAGACAATCCGGCAGAAGAGCTCTGATTATTCAAGACTGTTTTTTACTTTCTTGACATGGACCCTTGTATGATATGGGTACTGAAACTAAAGCAAGTGGTGGGAGAAGGATTGGTATCATATAGAAACATTTTTATATGAATGAAAAAGCAAAAAATAAGACAGAAATTATGATGTATTTTCTGTGAAGTTACATCAAGTGTGCCTGCTACCCTACCCCTTCCACCTCTTTTTCCTGTGCTACCCATGAAACAGCACAACCAACTCTTCTTTTTCCTTATCCTCCTCAGCCTACTCAACGTGAAGATGACAAAGAGGATGAAGACATTTATGATGACCCATTTCCACTTAATAGTAAATAGTCATCATGCCATACAATTAATAAACTTGTGTGTATGTGTATGTGTCTTCATGTGAAAATCTAATAACTATACAGCAAGAACTATGTTAATTGACTGTTTAGGTTATTGGTAAGGCTTCTGGTCAACAGTAAGCTATTAGTAGCTGAGTTTTTTGGGAAGTCAAAACTTATACATGGATTTTTGACTCTGCGGGAGGTTAGTACTCCTTAACCCCCACATTGTTCAAGGAAAGGAAAAGTATGTATTGAATGTGTTTGTTGAATGAAAAAAAAAAGGAAAATAACTCTCTTTTTGTCTCTCTCTATAACTTAAAAATAATTCCTGCCTCCGAAGAAGCACATTGCTTTCTTTTCATTTGGGGGGAATGGGTGATAGGAGACATAGTGTATTATAACTTTCTTTAGCCAGAAGTTTTTTTTTCCTCCTTCAACATTTTATTGTGCTTCCGGTAGAAGTTTACAAAGCAAATTTGTTTCCCAAGCAATAGTTCATACAAAAATTGCACACTGGTTGCATTCTCTGCATTATGTCAACACTCTACTATATTCTTCCTTTCTTTTAGACTTTTTTCTATGTCCGTGCCTCCCTTCTCATCTTTGATTTTGGGCAAATGTTGCCGCTCAGTCTTGTGTAGTTGATTGTTCTAAGTGTTACTGTTTATTTCATAATCACAGCTATTACTTGGCCATAAGTGGCCTTCTGGAAATGCCTAATGCCTTCAGTTTCAACTTAGGAGGTTGTCTCATACTTATAGTCTCAGGGGTTCCTCTAGTCTCTTTCAGACCAAGAAGTCTGATATATATATTTTTTTTTTTAATTTTTATTTTGTTCTGTATTTTTGTCCAGTCTAACTGGGACCTTCTATTATGATCTTGGTCAGAGTGGTTGGGATTCATAGCTGGACACCATCTAGTTCTTAGGGTCTCAAGTTAGAGGAGCCTTTGGACAAATTGCTTCCTTGGGTCTTCATTTTCCTTTGTTCTCCTTTTAGCCAGAAGTTCTCGATATAACTTTCTCCTCATTTTTCCTTTCATTTCTTGTTTTTGTCCTTAGTTAATGACTTATTTTATAACACTCAAATTCTTTCTTTGCTGTATTCTTTTCAAAAGAGAGTGATTTTGGAAATAATTAGTAAAATAGAAGCATTTACCCTTTCTCCTTAAAATTATGGAAAAGCTCAGAAAACTAGTCAAATCACATGAAATAGATTTTTTAAAAAACTTAAAAAATCATTGTTTCAGTAGAATTTAATTGTAAGTTTATATAATTAATTTTTTATATAATTTTATTATTTGTGGTTGAGAATATATACAGTAAAACATACGACAATTCAACAATTTCTACATGTACAAGTTAGTAATGTTGATTACATTATTTGAATTGTGTAACCATTCTCATTCTCCTTCTCTGAGCTGTTTGTCACCCATTAACATAAATTCACTGCCCTGTTAGGTTCCTATCTAATCTTTTGTGTTTCTATTGTTAATTTGATCCCTTATAGATAGTTCTTAAAAGAGCATAATGCTCAAGACATATTTTTTTACTAGTTAAGCTAAACTATTATTTGAGTTTAAGAAGATTTCAGGGGTTATTTTTGGTTTAAAGTTTAAAGATTATCTCAGGGCAATAGTTTCAGGGATTCATCCAACCTTCGTGGGTCTAGGAAGGCAGAAGACCATGAGAATTTGAAATTCTATTCTGTATTTCCCCCCTTTTGATCAGTTTCTTTTGTAGGTTCTTTGATGAAAGTATTCAGTAATGGTAGTTAGGCACTATCCAGTTTTCTGGACTCATGGCAAAGGAGGTAATTGTTCATGGAAGCAACTAGTCAAACATTCTATATCCTCCTTCTAGTCCTGACTTTTCCTTCTTTGCTGTTCCAGGTAAATATAGACCAATTGTAGTGTCTTGGATGGCCGCTTGCAAGCTTTTAAAACTCCAGGCACTACACATCAAACAAACTAAGAGGCAGAACAGAGGCACTAAGCATATTATTAGACCAATTAATTGGGATGTCCCACGAAACTTTGTCCCTAAACCTCCAAACCAAGAAATTGAATCATGTGAAGTTTTTGGTTGTAAACAACCTCCATGGTAATTCTTATTTATTTATTTATTTTCATTGTTGTTAATATATCTATCACACAACTTTCACCTGTTCAACTTTTTACAGTGTATAGCTTGTTGTTGTTGTTTTTGTGTGCCGTCCAGTCAGACCCGACTCATAGTGACCCATCCTTGGGTTGCCGAGGCAGTATCACTATGGAAGTAGATTGCTCAATCTTCCTTCCGAGGAGTGGCTGGTGGGTTTGAACTGCCAGCCTTCTGGTTAATAGTCAAGTGCCTTAGGCACTATACTACCAGAGTTCCCAGTGTATAGCTTATTGACAGCAGTTATGGTAATCTGCTTTACAACCTTACCCTTAATCAATGTTGTATTTCTGTCACCAGTAGACCCCCTTTTTCTCCCTCCTGTCCATCCCTGGTAACCACTGATAAACTTTGCTCTGTATACATTTTGCCTTTTCTTGTGTTTTTATAAAAGTGAGGTCATATCATATTTGTCCTTTCATGTTTGACTTATTTCATTCAGTGTAATGTCTTCCAGCTCCATCTATACTGTAACATGTATCAAGACTTCGTTTCTTCTACTGGCTGAGTAGTATTCCATAGTATGTATGTACCACATTTTGTTTATCCAGTCATCTGTTGATGGGCGTTTAGGTTGTTTCCACCATTTCATTACATTGATATATAAATAAATCTCTGTTTGAGTCTCTGCTTTCAAGTCTTTTGGATATGTATCTAGGAGTGGAATTGCTAGGTCAAATGGTAGTTCTGCTTTTATTTATTTGAGGGAAGAAACCATACTCTTTTCCACAACAGCTGTACCATTTTGCATTCACACTAGCAATGGGTAGAATTTCCAATTTCTCTGCATCCTTGCCTACATTGGTTATTTTTTGTTTTTGTTTTTTTATCTTAGCCATCCTATTGGGAGTGAAATATCTCATTGTGATACTGAGTTGCATCTCTCTGATGGCTAATGACACAGAGCATCTTTTCATGTGTTTGGTGGCCATTTGAATATCCTCTTTGGTAAAATGTCTATACAAGTCCTTTGCCCATTTTATGATTGGATTATATCTCTTTTTGTTGTTAAGTTGTTGAAGTTTTATATATATTTTGGTTATGAAATTCTCCTTGGATACATGGTTTCTGAAGGTATTCTCCCAGTTGGTAGCTTGACTTTTTACTTTTTTGGTAAAGTCTTTTCACAAACAAAATGTTCTCATTATTATGAAATTCTGTTTATTTATTTTGTCTTTTGCTGTTGTGCTTTTTAAAATTATATTAAATAATCCATTGTTAAAAGCTCAGCCCAACAGTATTGCCCTGCTTTTTCTTCTAAGAATTTTTTTTGGTTTTAGTTTGTACATTTAGATCCTTAATCCATTTGGTATTTGTTTTTATGTATGGTGTGAAGCTGGGGTCCAATTTCATTTCTCTGCATGTGAAAATCCAGTTTTCCCGGCACCATTTGTTGAGGAGACTCTTCTTTCCCCATTGAATGGACTTAACATCCTTGTCAAAAATCAGTTGACCCTGAATGTGTGGGTTTATTTCTGGACTCTCAGTACTATTCCATTTGCTCTGTGTGGCTGTTGTACTAGTACCAGATGTTTTGATTACTGTAGCTGTATAGTATGCTTTAAAATCAGGAAGTATTAGTCCTCCTACTTATTCTCTTTCAACATTTCTTTGGCTGTTCAGGGCCTCTTGCCATTCCATGTAAAGTTTTTCTACTTCTCATCAGGATTGCATTGATCCATAGATTGCTTTGGGTAGTATTGACACAATATTAAGTGTTCCAGTCTATGAACCTGGAACATCTTTCTGTTTATTTGAAGTCTTCTTTAATCTCTTTCAGCAGTGTTTTATAATTTTCATTGTATAAGTCCTTCATATCTCTGGTTAGATTTATTCCTAAGAATTTTATTCTCTTAGATACTATTGTAAATGGAATTGTTTTTCTAATTTCCCTTTTAGATTTCTCATTGTTGGAGTTGTTGTTGTTGTTACGTGCCGTCGAGTTGGCCCCGACTCATAATGACCCCTCCTTGGGTTGCTGAGGCAGTATCACTACGGAAGTAGATTGCCCAACCTTCCTGCTGAGGAGTAGTTGATGGGTTTGAACCACCAGCCTTCTGCTTAGCAGTCAAGTACCTTAGGCACTATGCTACCAGAGCTCCTCTGTTGGAGTAGAGAAGTCCAACTGAGTTTTGTTGACCTTGTACCCTGCAACTTTGCTAAATTCCTCTATTAACTGTAGAAGTTTTCTTGTGGGGATATACAACTCTTAATTATATCTCTAGAAATCATAAGATTTACTTACTTCACTTTTACACATATTAAACCTCTTCAGCCAAAGCAATCAACAATATATGTTTTCCTGTCTTTTACGCCACATTTTTTCTAAAATTAAATTTTTTCTACTGCTTCTTATTTTTCTTTTCAAACCAAAGAAGAGTAGGATTAAGTTCTTGATAAAATAGACCATTGTTGTTCTAAATTGGGTCACAGAATGATTGATTTTTGAACTTCCTTGTACTACGTACTGTGAAATTGGGTTATGTATTTACATCTTAGACATTGGGCATGCAAATAAAACAAAGTTTTGCTCCTCAAGTAGTTCTTAGTCTAGTCAGGAAAATATATCTGTAAGCAAATGATAGGAATATAGTGATGGCCTTAGAAAAGAGGCAAGTAGAAGGTCTTTTGAGGGTGTCAGGGAGTGTCGAATCTCTCAGAGGTCGAGGAAGGCTTCAAAGAGGAGTTGATGTATAAACTACGACTCCAAAGAATTATTCCAAAGTAATCCACCAGTTCCAGAGATGTGTGAGAAAAATGGGGTTTGAAGTAAGGACAGAAGGAAAAGCCTTGGGATAAGGAAATCCAATTTTCTCAACACCATTTATTGAAGAGACTTCTTTTCCCATTGAATGGACTTAGCACCCATTGTATCTTAAGGCACAGAAGATACAATTACTGTAGCTCCATACCCAAAGTGGGAGAATAGCAAGAGTTATAGGAAGTGAGATGAGCAAGTGCCAGATTATGTCCATACCAAGGTATGTTAACATTATCTTAGAGGCCTACTTGCCCATCTGAGTCATCTGTGGGTCTATTAAAGTATGAAGATTAACCTGGAGTTGACCCCTCCCCATGTTGTTAGTAAAGCTCCCTGAATTATTCTGACTTACGATCCTAGTAAGTTATGGGGAGGCATAGAAGATTAAAGCAGAGAGTTAATATGATCAGATTTTTTTGGAATATTGGATTTTAGCTTTCAAACTTTTATGACTGTGACAGTCAATAAGAAATGCATTTTCTATTATGATTCAGCACTTAGTATCTGTACCTATATGAAACTAAAACAAAGGATCATGAAATATCTTAAGTGTTGCATGCAGTATGCACTCTAGTATTTCTTATATTTTAGAATGCTGGTTGTAAGTCACTAAATTGATTTTGCAACCCATTAAATTGATTCACAATGCACTAATGGGTCAGAGCTCACAGTTTAAAAAGTATTGTCATCGAGAATGGAGATGTGCAAAACTGAAAGGCTGGAGATCAGGTGGGCCATTAATTAAGTTATTCAAGTAATAGATGATGTGAACCTAAATTAGGAAAGAGAAGTCAGAGATTCAAGAGGTATTTTGATGGTGAAATTAGTTCTTAGTGACTGTTGCATTCCCATGTGATTAGTTCTGAGAGTTGAGGAAAGTCAGGGAGTCTAAGATGGCTTCTAGATTTCTAGTTTAAATGTGTGAATGCTTGTGTTCTGAAGCAATATAGAGAACACAGGGAAAGAATTGGAGAGGGGGCTTGTGAAAAGAAAAGAGATATCCAAAAGGCAGTTGGATATATCAATAACTTCTAAGTCAGATTCCTTTAAGTAAATATTTTTCCTTCTTTTTCTTACTAATGTACCTATCTCAAGGCTCTTTCTTTTACCTTTCTGATACAAACTACTTTTTCATACATTGATTTCTACTATTTTTATTGGGATTACCCTCAAATGTTTTGAAGCTTTCCCCGTGCTATATATAAGGTTCTGTAACACCAAATCAGTCTTTCCCAGAAGATCTGGATCCTTGCCCAAAATAAAACATAAAAATTAAACTTTTCTGTGTCTCCAACCACATCATTGTTTCCTCATCTGTCAGAATTGTCAGTCTCATTCTTCTGTACTCTGTGCTTGTTACCATCCTTTACAAGGCTTCTTGGGTGTTAATTGTGACTCTTGCATTACCACGTATAACCAACTAAATGTTCTTGTAAGAAGTGCAGTAATGCAGGTTGAGTTAGCTGACTATCTCCTGGAATATAATGATCACTTTCTGCTACTTGTCATTCAGCTTAACAGATCACAGTTACTGACGAATTATCATTCACAGTTTCCATGGATCAGGAATTCTGGAGGGGGCTTGGCTGGGCAGTTCTGTCTTGAGATCTGTTATGCAGCTATAGTCAGAAGTGGTGCAGCTAGAACATTTTGGAAGGAGAAGAAGGGCTGGGATAAAGGAGAGAGAGCTGGCCAAGCATTTCTTTCACTTCATGTGTTCTCAAGGCCTCTCCATTTTATCTCTTTGGGTGGGTTAGTTTTTATTTCTTACAAGTGGTGGCCTCAGGGCAGCCAGAATGCTTAAAAGCAGCTAAAAACTTCAAGAATGTGTATCCCAACTCTTGCAAAGTGGAAATTGCGTCTTGACCTAGCCTCACGTGGTGTTCTTCCACCACATTCTGTTAACTACAAGCCAGTCACAAACCTGTCCAAATTCAAGTTAGGGCAATTAGATTCAACCACTTAATGGAGAGAGGGAAGGCTCTAGAAGAGAATGTGGGATGACAAATATTTTTGTATATAAACTGCAGTGCTATCCAGAAAATAAATGCCATCATATTGCTCTTTGGTTTTGATTGGAGTTTGCTGCCATATTGGTATTTCTCCTTAAATCTTCTAAAGATCAAGTTGGCTTTTCTGATTTAAATTTTGCCTTTTGATTAATCTCTGAGCTTGGATACTTTTCTGCTTTTGTGCAGCAGAATTAAGTGTATAGCTGTGAAGATGCTTTAAGTCAGTGTGTGAAGTTTCCTGGTGCAGAGTAGTTCAGGGCAACAGCAGTTTTGTCAGTCCTGCAGAGTGGGCCTTTTAAAATTACTTGTTATCTTGTGTGTGTTTTCTGAGAGCAATTCTAGATTGCTATCTTCAAAACTCTAAATGACCCTTGCAGACTATTGAATAATAGACTGTTGGAAGTTTTCTAAATGTCTGAAAATACACTCTCAAACCAACTCCTGGGTTCCCTGATAGAACTTTAGGAATGGCTGCATGGAACAGATCAAGTAAGAGCGACTCTTATTTCAAAGCCTTGCAAATTTTTGTTTGTAGTAGGAAATGAGTCTGACAAGATGCTTTCTTTTCTTTCTGTAAGTTTGTGTGTTATTATTACTTATTTTCAGAAATAAGCTGCTATCAATCTGGTCATGAATTCTGACTGATAAATTTGTTTAGTTCCTAGTATCGCTGCCATGCTTGATTTGTGCCTAATAAATGTCACTTGATAATCTGCTGACATGTAAATATTAATGCTAAATGTGGACCTAGAATTATGCTTTGTAAATTTAAGTTGCAGAAAAGCAATCCATGAAGGATAGAATATAAAGAGCAAAAATCAACATGGATTGTTCCCCACCCTACACCCCATTAATGTATTCTTTTTATGTTGTTGTTGTTATGTGCCATCAAGTCGGACCCGACTCATAGCGACCCCTCTTTGGGTTTCCGAGGCAGTGTCAATACGGAAGTAGATTGCCCCATCTTCCTTCTGAGGAGTGGCTGGTGGGTTTGAACCACCAGCCCTCTGGTTAGCAGTCAAGTGCCTTAGCCACTATGCTACCAGAGCTCCCATTCTTTTTATAGAGTGGTAAAATTTGTCTGTATTGAAGAAAGTCTGTGTGGAATCGTCATTTGGTATAATGCTGTTTAGAGTATTACAACCACTTGATGGCACCATTTGATTTGGTACAGACCTCATTAGCTATAGCACAGTGCAGTATAGTTTTTATAATGGAGTAACACATAAGATCTAAAGACTGCAAGGTATCTGGTTAATGTAGAGATGAAATGAATGCAACAGCAAGGCTAAGCTTTCCTGACCCTTCATGAGAGAATAGATGAAAAAGGAAGAATAAGCTATTGTGCCAAAGGGAGATGATGAAATTCAAGATCCACACACATAATCTCTGGCTCAGCCTCTGAAATGTTAATCTCTGCGTAGAATTATTTGAGCTATAGATTGCAGTTTATCATCAAAATGGCACTGTGTCAAACAATACTTTTTATATGTGTGATGTTTAGAACTATCCAATATTAATATAAAATGGTTCACAGCACTGGCTAGTATTTAAGTAGCAACTCCTTAAGGTTGGGATTTTTAAGGATAGGATAGGGTGGTTTCTTTACATCAGAGTACTAATTGTGTTTTAGATTAAGGGCTTTTGAGGAATCTTTTCAGCTTTTCTTTTAGTAACAGTTTAATTTTAGTGCCAGGAAAAGGATTTTTAAAGGATGCCCCTTGTTAAAGTAGGTAGTTTAGAATTATTTATTTCACATGTTAAGGATTTTTTTTTTTTTTTTTTTTTTAGTAATTACAGAGTAATTGTGTAGGATTCTTCTGGTGTTGCTTAAAAATACTCTAGTTGATTGTCTTAGTTATCTAGTGCTGCTATAACAGAAATACCACAAATAGGTGGTTTTAACAAACAGAAGTTTATTTTCTTGAAGTTGGAGGCTAACAGCCCAAATTCAGAGTGCGAGCTCTGGGGAAAGGCTTTCTTATTCAGCCGAAACTGAAAGAAGATCTTTCAGCTTCTGCTCAGGGACAATCTTTATGTTTCTTGGTGTCCCTCTTCCCCAATCTCTCTCTCTCCCCCTGTCTCTGCTCACTTGTTTAATCTCTTTTATATTTCAAAAGAGATTGGCTCAAAAGGAAGAATGAAGAAAACCAAAGATTCATGGAAACAATTAGTCCTAGCGACTGGTACACCATACGATCCACAGCCTATATGACTATGAGACCAGAAGAACTAGATGGTGCCTGGCTACCAGTGTCAACTATTCAGAGGGGGATCCATGTAGGAGATCCTGGGTAGAGAGGGAGAACAATGTGGAACAAAACTCAATCATTTTTGGGAAAAAAAAAAAAAGGTGGTGGGGGGTGGGGCACCAGGTTTGCTGGTCTGATAGAACCTGGTGGAACCACTGAGACTATGACCCATAGCTGCCCTTCAGGTTTGGAACTGAAACCACACCTGTGGCTTACAGCCAAACAAAAGACAGGCATATGAGTTGAACATTTACCTGAAGTAAATACACTCCTTGGAGAGAACAATTGTGGGAGAAAGAAAGGCTATTTATGCACAGGGAGACAGCTCAGGGGGCAGGAGTGCATGGAGGGATGGACATAAGGAAGAGGTAACTATTGGGAGGAAGTGGGAGGGGAGCTGTTGAATTGGGGTAAATTGTGGTCAGTGTCATAAGACAAAGTGTGTATGAACTCCTGTATGGAAAGTGAATTTGCTCTGTAAACCTTCACCCAAATCACAATTTAAAAAAAAAAAAAAAGGATAAGAGGAAAGAAACTTTGAAAAAAAAATAAAATAAAAAAAAAAAACTCAAGATATACCCTATACTAATCCTACTTTATTAACAACAACAAAAAAAAAAAAAAAAAAAAACCTATTTCCAAATGGGATTATAAACACAGGCATATAGATTAAGATTTACAACACATATTTTGAGGCGACACAATTCAGTCAGTATTGTTCTACCCATTGACATCCCCCAAATTGCATGTTCTTGCCACTTGCAAACTACATTCACCCCATCATATATCATCCCAAAAGTCATAAATCAACTCCAAGTCCAAAATTTTATCTTCTGAAATATATAAATGAAATATGGATGAGACTTTAAACTTACTCCATCCTAAGGAAATATTCCTCTTCATTTGTGAACCTGTGCAAGTTGTCTGTTTCCAAAGTACAATTGTGGAACAGGCACAAGGTAGACATTTTCATTACAAATGGGAGAAATAACAGGAAAAACAGGTACCAAATAAATCCAAAATCCAGTAGAACAAATTACCTCAGGTCTCAAGGCTTCTGTCAGGTCTCAAGACAGAAATAATTCTGTCTTCTCTGAGATCATCTTAGCAATGGCTCTGCCCACCAGAATGTGGGTGTTGACCATGCCTTCTGGATTCTGGGTGGGTGCCCTGGTCTTCAGCTCCACTTTCTAGGCCCTCGGGTGGTAACTCAGCTCCCTCAGCTTTAGGTGACTCCATTCTCCTAGTCCATCTTAGTGGTGACACTTGGCTCCATCAGGCCATGTTCTTCTGCCCTTGAGCATGGTGGCCCCACCCTCTCAGCTTTGGAAGAGGCTCTATCCACTTGACACACCCTAACTGCAGCCCTACAGCCCAAATTGGTGAAGATCTGAGGAAGATCTAGGAAGCTGTGTCCCCACTCTTTGAAACCAAGAAGGCTTTGCTTCCTATGCTTCTTCCAACAGTTTCAACTGACCTTCAAGCTGCTCCAGGGGTGAACCTTTTTCTTTTCTTGGATGACAATAGATATAGCTACTTTGGCCAATTTCTTGTAGAATTCAAGAGAATAGGCAGTCCTCTTTCCTTTCCTTCTTTCTCTGTCCCCTTCTGTCTAAGCTGATGGGTTTTCTGCTGTGGTATTGGTTAGATCCATGAATCACAGGCTTAATCTCTTTAACAAATGATTATGTAGCCCCATCCATGGTGAACATTCTAGGACATGTGACCTTTGTACAACAGAATTTTCCAAATCTTTAAGCTCTGTTTCATTTTGTTTTCATTTTTATGTCCATCTCTTTCCTCTCACATTTTACTATAAGTGGCAAAGGAGAAATCATACATCCCCTTTAACATCTTGCTTAGAAAACTCTTTACCCACCTATCTACATTCACCATTTACAAGTTCTACCTTCCACCAAATATTTGAACATAATTCAGACAAGTTCTTTGCAACTAGATAAAAAGCATTGCACTTCCTCCATTGTCCAATAACACATTCATCATGTTCTTTTGAAGTGTAACTGGAAGCACATTTAATGTCTACCTTTCTAACAATGTTATGATACTGGCATCAAATGTATTCTCTAAGACAATAGAGATTTTTCTCTGTAGTTCTCTTCACTTCCTTCTGAGCCCTCATCAGAATTATTGTTTTTGACATCCATAATTCTACCAACAGTCTCTTCAAGGCATTCTAGACTTTTACTCTTTGTTATGTTATGTGCTATCGAGTCAGCCCCGACTCACAGTGACCCCTCCTTGGGTTTCCAAGGCAGTATCACTACAGAAGTAGGATTGTCCAACCTTCCTTCAGAGGAGTGCCTGGTGGGTTTGAACCTGTTAGGTACCTTAAAACTCTTCCAGCCTCTATCCATTACCCAATTGCAAAACCATTTCCAGATTTTAACATTTTAGGTGTCTGTTAGAGCAGCACCCCACGTGTCTGGCACCGAATACTCTCTTGGTTATCTAGTGCTGCTATAACAGAAATACTATAAATAGGCTTTAACAAGCAGAAGTTTATTTTCTCACAATTTAGGAGGCTACAAGTTTGAATTCAGGGTGCTGGCTCTATGGGGAAGCTTTCTCTTTCAGCCAGCTATGAGGGAAGCTCTTTGTCTCTTTTGGCTTCTGCTTCTGGGCAGTCTTCAGGTATCTTGGCATCTCTTTTCCTCCATCTCTCTCTCTGCTCTGTTTTATATCTCTGCTTTATATCTTATATATATAAGATATGTACCCTATACTGATCTTTCCTTATTAGCATAACAAAGACAGTCCATTCCCAAATGGGATTATACCCACAGACATAGATAGAGGTTAGGATTTATAACACATATTTTTGAGGGACATAATTCAACCCATAACACTGATGAAATATAGTTTTTAGAGTTTGTATGGACTTTTATATTGCAATATTAGATCAAATATTTGTAGATTTTCTCTTCTTTAAATTATCTTCTGTCTATTAGGGAATGTTGTGATAACTAGTGTATATTTGTGATGTTTTCTATTTAAAACCAAGTTGTCTAAGTCTAGAAAACAAAATTGTTATAGTGTGATGCAATAAGGATATAAGTGTGTGTATCTAATATTTTATCACTCAAAGTAGGAATCACTTTATGAAGTCTTCCTATTGGGTATGGGGATCTAAGTTTTGTTTTAGGAAAAAATCAGGAAGCTCCAAAGAACTATGTATCTAGAATATAGCAGCTTGAAATTTCAGTTTAACCATATGCTTTTCCTTTCATTTTTATCAAACTTATTTTTGAGAGGCTTCTTTTTGCCTTTCTTTAATTAAAGAAAGCAATTATTTTCAATTTTATTATTAAGAAATTACTTTACTTAACATTATATTTAAATTGCTTATCCTTACTTCTAAAGGTGTACCATCAGGTCTGATCTCTAACAGAAACCTAAATTTAGTCCATCCTCCATAGATCAAGATCCAACACCATTTCAGTACTTTTATTACTAATTGCAAACATTGAACACGTTTTGTGATACTGTATTACATGTTACAGAATGGGTCTGTGGAATATCTTTTCTTTGTATGGATAATTCTGTCTTACCATATTTTAGTTCTGAGAAGAGAAGATTGGAAGTAGTGGTGGAGAAGAAGATGGTAGTAGTTGCTGTGAAAAAGCATATATCCTGTTGGAAATGGCTTGACTATGGCAGGTATCTTCTCTAAGTGATCATGAAGAGTTAAGAGTGAGATCCAGAGTCACATCTGTGAAGACCAGAAGCTGTGCAAGTTTGAGCAATGCCCATCCTTCATAACATTCTGTGTCAATAGCAGAAAGCATAGTGTAGTCCTTTGGCTGCTGCTATGAATAAGTGTGCTCTGTGAGACTGAATAGTGATCACAGATTGCTTTTGGAGAGAGAGGGTTGAGTATACCATGGAAAAGACATATAAAATAATTTAACTATGATATTGTATATATCCTTGGAAGGAAGACCTCCGTAGAGATACCGCCTCGAAAACCTAGGGAGGGGTGACTGAGTTGAAACCAACTCAACGGCAGTGAGTTTGTTTTGTTTTTTTTAATTGTATATATATACCAAATGCACTGCCATTAAGTTGATTTCGACTCATAGCAACCCCCATTAGGTTTCTAAGGCTATAAATCTTTACAGAAGTAGATTGCCTCATCTTCCTCCCATGGAACAGCTGGTGGATTTGAACTATCAACCTTCTGGTTAGCAGCGAAATGCCTTACCCACCAGAGCTCCTACATATATAAAACTAAAAACCAAAGTCACTGCTATCGAATCGATTGCAACTCATAGCGACCCCTCCTTGGGTTTCTGAGGTGGTATCTCTGTGGAAGTAGATTGCCCAATCTTTCTTCCCAGGAATAGCTGGTGGGTTTGAACTGCCAGCCTTCTGGTTAGCAATCAAATGCCTCAGGTACTATGCCACCAGAGCTCCCACCTACATATATACATACAGGCATATAATTTATCATCTATCTTGTTATTTGACATTTGGCATTTACTGTTGTTGTTGTTGTTATGTGCCATCAATTTGGACCCGATTCAGTGACCCCTCCTTGGGTTTCAGAAGGCTGGCGGTTCAAACCCACCAGCCACTCCTTGGAAGGAAGATTGGGCAATCTACTTCCGTAGTGGTACTGCCTCAGAAACTCAAGGAGGGCTCACTATGAGTCGGGTCCGACTCGATGGCAAATAACAACAACAACAACTTGGGTTTCTGAGGCAGTATCACTATGGAAGTAGATTGCCCAACCTTCCTTCTGAGGAGTGGCTGGTGAGTTTGAACCACCAGCCTTTTTGTAAGCAGTCAAGTGCCTTAGGCACTATGCTTCCAGAGCTCCTTGACATTTACTACATTAGTAAAAAATCTTAAATCACCTCAAAGCCAGGTGAGGACCTATGTGTTTTGAGTGAGGGCAGTACTTCCTTCCTGACCCTCCAGACTATGATTCTTCTCATCCTAGCCCTCTCTCCAATCTTGGATGCAAATAAAAGGAAAAAAAAGAGGCTAGAGCCTCTATCATTCATTAGCATGCATGCTCCCAAGCCTCCCTAGATCCCAGCCAGGCCCAAGGCTGATGGCAGAGCTGTGGCTTTGGGCTGCAAGTCTGTAAGAAGGCAATAAATAACAACAACAACCCACTGCCGTCGAGTCGGATCTGACTCATAATGACCCCTCCTTGGGTTTCCGAGGTGGTATCATTATGGAAGTAAATTGCCCAACCTTACTTCCAGAGAGTGGCTGGTGGGTTTGAACTGCCAGCCTTCTGGTTAGCAGTCAAATGCTTTAGGCACTACACCACCAGAGAAATAGAGGAATACAAACAAGACACACAGTGGTCACTTCACTGCAAAACTCGAGATCTGCTGTTTGTGTGCTTGTGGGTGCCAGAGCTAGTGAGCTGTGTCCCAAGTGGGTGGGCATTTCTGTGGAGGGCAGGAACACCTCTTGCGTTGGGATGGAGGATTCCCTCCTGCTGCAAATCTGACCTAGTCAGCTCTACCTATGGTTTGAAATGGCACAAGCCAATCCACCTGCCTGAAATATGTACTCAAGTCATGGTACAGAGACAGTGGCTATAGGGGATGAAGCAATCCCATGGGGCCACCTCCTAAATGATTCCTGGAGCGTGAGGAGCACTGGCCACTGAAGTTTTGCATAATACTGATTTTCAAATAATGATCTGGTCTTTGGAACCTAACTATGTCCATAAGTGAGGAGTAGGTATATATGGGCACATCTGTCTATATATTAGTAGATAGATACATACAAAAAAACTTGGGACTATTAATTTGATAACATTTTTAATTAAGTACAGTATTATAGAGTTGCTTTGTGTATTATGTAATTAAATCAGCTGACATTTAAATTTAGCTATCACTCTGGAAGTTGATTGAGTTAAATTAGCTCACTGTTTTAAAGTATGATGCTTTTTCAGTGATATAAACATCACCCCACAACCCTAACCCCAAAACCCCACAAAGGACTACTTCTTGTTTTCTGTTTGAGGACTGTTATGTATTGAATTGTGTCTACAAAAAAAAATATGTATTGTAAATCCTAGCCTCTATGCTTAAGGTTATAATCCCTTTTGGGAATGGATTGTCTTTCTTATGTTAATAAGACAAGATTAGTACAGGATGTGTCTTGAGTCAATCTCTTTTGAGATATAAAAGAGATTAAATAAACCAGCCAAAGAAGCAGAGGTGCAGGAAAGAGAGATGCCAAGCCACGTGAAGATCGCCCAGAAGCAGAAGCTCAAAGAGACAAAGACCTTTCTCCAGAGCAGACAGAGAAAGTCTTCTCCTAGAGCCAGCACCCATATTTCAGACTTCTAGCCTCCTAAAGTGTGAGAAAGTAAATTTCAGTTTGTTAAAGCTCAGTTGTGATAATTCTGTTATAGCAGCACTAGAGAACTAAGATAAGGACCAAATGCTATAAAGGAAAGAGTAGTGCCTCCAACATGCACAGCTTCTAGTCTTCATAGGTGTGACTCTGAATCTCACTCAACTCTTCAAGATCCCTTAAGGAAGACAGCTGCCAGAGTCAAGACTGCAGTAACCTTTTAAGTAAGCTTACTGTTTCTGCACAGAGTGCCAATGCATACATCTTCCAACCCACTGCACTGGCAATCTCGTAGCCAATTGCCGAATATGGCTTTCCAGACTGGTGCCTTTTGGTACACACAAAACTGGTTGATGTCCAACTTTTTCCAACCACCCACACTAAACTCAAAACCTCATGACGCTGTCATAGATGCCTGCAGGGTTGTACTCCTGCAAATTTAGAAAAGACGAGAATGTTAAAGCTACTAGGAAAAATAAAAAAATAAAAAAAAACCATCTGATGCCAACTACCCAAAGTTAATTTGTTTTTTTAGGTGACTTCTTTAACTTGCTGTATGAGGCTGGCAAACCAACTTTGGTGGGAAACAAGTATTTTATACTTCTTTCTACATCCTTCAGTTTTATAAGTCCTATTAAATAGGTTAGAGTGGGCCAGTTTTTGAAACAGGGCTCAGGTGTACATTTATATTTCAGCTGTTGCAATAATGTGTATTACTGATGATTGACCTTTACCCTGACATAGTGTAGTCTTGTGACACTGAATGAAATACAGAAACTGCTTCTTGGCTTGATTGAAGTTGGTGAAAGAAAACAGAGTGGTTTGTCAGGTTGCTAAAAATGTCAAAATATAGTCCTGGGACGGTTTCTAGCACAAAGGTTTTTGTTTTTTAAAAATAATGTGTGTGTGGTTGGATAGTTTAAAAAAAAAAAAAAAAAAACTTTGAAAGCAAATAGAATTCCATTAATACCTGTTGTTTTTGTCGTTATGTGCCATCAAGTTGGACCTGACTCATAGCGACCCCTCCTTCGGTTTCCAAGCCAGTATCACTATGGAAGTAGATTGTTCAACCTTCCTTCCGAGGAGTGGCTGGTGGGTTTGAACCTCCAGCCTTCTGGTTAGCAGTCAAGTGCCTTAGGGACTATGCTACCAGAGCTCCCTTAATACCTGTATCAGATTAATAATAGGAAGTAAATTGTTTACCTTTATTTAAGATTGTATTTTATTAGTCAGATGCTTTATGATAACATGTTTGAACATTAACCTTTTAGAGAATTTCATAATTTAACAGAAAATAAGGCTAATTAGGCTAATTAATATTAATATTAGGAGCTCTGGTGGCGTAGTGCCTAAGGCACTTGACTACTAACCAGAAGGCTGGCGGTTCAAACCCACCAGCCACTGCTCAGAAGAAATGTTGGGCAATCAATCTACATGCGTAGTGATACTGCCTTAGAAACCCAAGGAGGGGTCGCTATGAGTCGGGTCCAACTCCACGGCACATAAGAGCAACAACAACAATATTAATGTTATATGGTTGCTATTGTCTTATTAAGGAGCGCTGGTAGTGTAGTGCCCAAGGCATTTGACTGCTGTAACCAGAATGATGGCAGTTCAAACCCACCAGCCACTCAGTGTAAGGAAGACTGGCCGGTCTACTTCCATAAAGATTTACCACCTCAGAAACCTAAAGGGGGTTTCTATGAGTTGGAATCAACCCGATGGCAGTGAGTTTGGGTTTTTCTTTTTTTTTGGAATGTCTTATTAAAAGAAATAAGGCTCTATCCCTATACATACTTCTGTTATGTTGCAATTTAGTGATCATTTACTTTAAATACTTTCAGTTTCTACATGTGAGTCACACAGAGTAAAACCGAACTTAGTTTCAAAAGTAAAGTCTAAAACATCTCAGTAAAATTCTGTTAGTTGGCTATACCTTTTGGCTTAGCAATTAAATTAAATATTTCTATAAATAGTACCCATAAAGGAAATATCCTGTTTTGGGGACTTCAGTTTCAATCTATCGTTAAATGTTAGCAGTGATGTGAAATTATTGCCTCTGCAGTTTATTTATCTTGAAAACACTGCTTTTGGTATCTTTCAAATTAGTTGTGTAATATTTTTGTTTCATCAGAACTTACTATCTAATGCAAAGGAGACCTGTTGGCATGATGTTGAAAGCACTTGTCTGCTAACTGATGGGTCGGTATTTCAAACCCACCAGCCACTCCATGAGAGAAAGATGTGGCAACCTACTTTTGTAAAGATTTACAGCCTTGAAAACCTATGGGGCAGTTCTACCCTCTCCTTTATAGTTGCTGTGAGTTGGCATTGGCTCCATGGCAGTGAATTTGGTTTTCGTATTCTAATACAGATGTGATTTTCCTTATTAGAATAGGCAGATCATAGAACTTTAGAGCTGGAAGTAGGCTTAGAAATCATAAAGTCCTTCTGCCTCCCTTATAGGTAAGCAAACTGAGATGTAATGATCTACTAACTAATCCATGGTGATATTGCTAATTAGTAGGAAACTACTCACTTCCATTCCTTTACTTCACTCCCAATCTCAAGTGCTATCTAGTAACTAAGTATTTGTATGTGTGGGGTAACATTTAAATGTTTCCTTTTCATATCTTTTCAAATAGCACATAATTCAGCTGTCTTAGAAAAGTGAAATTTGATTTATAAATGGGGACATTTTGTGACCAAAGGCTTTTTAGGTACAAATCAATTTTACTGAGGTAGATTCTTTGATAGTGTTTAAAGGAATGAAAACAAGCCCAAAATACCTAGTAACTACACCTGAATTATCCACTTAGGTTTAGTACATAGGTGTAACTGCTTGAGATTTTGTATATGTACTAGCTATCCACTAAAATTAAAACCTCACTTAAATGTGAGCTTTGCTAATATATTTAAAATAGATTTTTGAATAATGTTCATTATAAAATATTTTAGTTTTTGCTGTAAAATATGGTCTTTGCAAAATTTTAACTTTTATTTTATAATTACATGAAATATATATGAGTGTAAAAATTTTTTAAATGTTATGTCAAGTTTCTTAAGTATCAAAAGTGTAGTTAATTTTTATTACTTTTTCTACAAAATGAATTTTTAATGAAATTTTCAATACAAATAAAAAAGCTATTTTAAATTTTCTTCACAAAGTGATTACAATATGTAGTTTTGCATATATAAATAACTAAAATAGGGAAGTGTGTATCTTAGCTATGTAGTGCAGCTATAACAGAACTACCATAAATGGATCGCATTAAGAAATAGTGATTTATCATCTTATAGTTTGGGAGGCTAGAAGTCTGAATTCAGGCCACCAGTTTTAGAGGAAGATCCTTATCTTTTCAGCTTCTGCTTCCTGGTTCTTTGATAATCTCCGTGTGTCTTGACATGTGTCTTACCCTATCTCTCCTCTGCTTGGCTTGTTTAACCTATTTTATATCTCAAAAGAGATTGCATGAATAATTTCTTTTAGAAGGAAAAGCACAAGGCTGGTCCCTATGAAGCAGAGGTTAAAGATGTCCCAAATATGCAACTTTTCTAAACTACTGTAGTACTTCATCATATCTAACATCATATATTCCTCGTCAGTATCCACCCTCTTTTTTAGGATTCTGTAACTTGTTGCAACATCTAACAAAACTCATGAACTGCCAAGGAAATGGCTCATATGATTAAGGAGGCTGGCAAGTCCCAAATTCATGGGTCAAGTGTCAATCTGGAGGATCCTCCTTACTCACATAGTTGCAGGGGGTGCTAAGGTACTCTTAATGGTAGGTCATATGACAGGCTGCTTGATCACAAGACTTGAGAAGCTGGTGAATCAGGTCAGACAATAGGTTGCTGGCTTAAGTTCCAAGAACCAGAAATCAGATGATGATGAACCAGATATAGGATCCAGAGCAAGAGAGGTAATTTGCCAGAGCATTCATAAATATTGTATGGAGATCATAACTCCAAGAAAACTAAGGATGGTGTCTTATGCTGAGTTCTATACAGAAGCTAAACTAGTGAAGCTTTTATGTATTTGTATGGGTTTAGCAAATCCAAGATCAGCAGATAAAATAGCAGGCTGTTGGCTCACCGGATGCAAATGCATCAATCCCAAAATCAGCAGGCAATATGACAGGCCACTGGTTCAAGCCTAGGAACTGGAGATCACATGATGAAGAGCCAGATGCATGATCCACATTGAGCAGAAAGCCAGAGATCTTTGCCAGGACATCTAAATATAATGCAAGCTGGTGACACAACTGAGGAAACTCCCTTTTAATTGATTGGCTACTCATAGCATATCTCCTCATGGAGGTGACTACATTATATCAGATCTTATCATGGGGGATGACTACATTATAACTGCTAATGCACTGAGAATTATGGCCCAGCCAAGCTGATGCACAACCTTAACTATGACAATCCACCCCTTGTTACCTTGGCACTTGTATACATGTATACTTGTATACTTGTATATCTTTGAACCATACATAAGCTCTAACTCAAGACAATTATAAAGTAATACTTACACCTAACATGATACGACTAACTTGTGTACAACTGAAAACACAGTAGTCCTGTTTACATCTTATATTTTATAACTGAAGAAAACAAAAATATTTGAGGCACACATACAAGAAAGACACATAACCATACACTCCTTGTTTCTGCAGCTGGTGACATGGTTGTAGCTGATACTTAGAACTACTTTCTCCCACCACCCATTACGTATTCCCTTTGCCCTCCGCAAGCAGCTCAGCTGGTCATGATTCCTTGCTTGGTGAGGTGATGCAAACCTTCATTCCTGAAGGGTCTGAGTCATTAGTAGTCATGTCAGAATTGGGTTGCTGTAGTTTCCCATTGATTTTATCAAAGGGTATGAGAGACATCCTGTGGACTCTACTGTATTCCAGACATACTCTTCTTTATCTTCATTATGTAATATCAATCCAGTTTCCCCTTGGAATCACACCAGCCAGTACAATCACTCCTTTCTTTGTCTGTTGCAGGCGCATGAGGTGTCCAAAATGGCTGGGTGGTGTTATTAACTTCTAGTTCAATAGCATCAGTGTTACATCTCCAGGTGGGAATATTCGTCTCTTTGGGACTAAGATCTCCAGACCCACAGAGCTTAAGGTCACAGGCACAGGAAACAAAAATTTTGTGGGTGAGTTACTAGGGGTAATAATGAGTGGTGTCACTCCCATTTTTTCCCCTTGGTTCCTGGACCTGCAAACCCTGGCTACTGGGGAAACAGCACCATATATTGGATGCTGATTTAAGGCACATACAGCCTGCTGTAGAACATTGTGCCATCTCTGTAAGATATTACCTCTTAGCTGGTGCTATAATTGTGTCTTTAGAAGGCCATTTCATTTTTCTATCCAGCCAGCTATTGCAGGACCATGGGGAACATGGTAAGACCAGTGAATTCCATGACCATGGGCCCATTGCCTCACTTCATTTGCTATGAAGTGAGTCCCTTGATCCTAGGTGGTGCTACATGGCATACTATGATGATGATGGATAAGGCATTCTGGAAGACCATGGATGGTAGTTTTGGCAGAAGCATTGCATGCAGAGAAGGCAAATTTGTATCCAGAGTAAATGTCTATTCTAATAAAAACCAAATGCTGAGCTTTCCATGATAGAAGTGGTCCAATGTAATCAGCCTGCCACCAGGTTTCTGGCTAATCACCCTGAGGAATAGTTGCATATCACAGACTCAGTGTTGGTCTTTGCTGCTGGCAGATTGGGCACTCAGCAGTGGCTGTACCCAACTTGGCCTTGGTGAATAGAAGTCTGTCTTGCTGAACTTATGCATAAACTCTATCCCGGCTACTGTAGCCACTTTTTTTCACTAGCCCATTGAGCAATGACAGGAGTGTCTGGGGAAAGAGGATGACTGGTTGCCACAGAATGTGTCATCCTAGCCACTTGATTGTTTCTTTGTCTTTGATTTTGATGCGCTTGATGATGATATGTCTTGGTGATTTTCTTTTGGGGTCTATCCTGTTTGGGGTTCATTGGATTTCCTGAATGGATACATTCTCATCTTTCATCATATCAGGGAGGTTCTCTTCCAACAAATCTTGGACAATTTTCTCAGTGGTTTTCTTTTTCTCTTCCTGTTCTGGAATTCCAGTGACAATGTAGGCTATTCCTTTTGATGGTATCCCACGTGAACCTTAGGCTTTCTTCATTTTGTTTTGATCTTTTTTCTGATTGATCCCTTTTCAAAGAAACATTCAGGTATTTGTTTTCAATCTCATTAATTCTGTCTTCTATTGTATTGATTCTACTCCTTTGCCCTTTCAGTGTGTTACCTAATTCTCACAATTTAGTAGTAATCTTCTGGATTTCTATCTGTAGATTTTGAATCATTTCTAATTTTTCATTTATTTTGTCATTTCGTTCTCGTATTTCTTCCAAAACTGTTCTAGGGTTTTGTCTGTATTTTCCTTAATTTTGTCAGTGTTTTCCTTGATCTGTCTCTCAGTTCTTTGAAGATACCTAAATATAATTCTTTTGAATTCCTTATCAGTGAGTTTCAATGCTGCTTCTTCCTCAAGGATATGTTCTGGGTCTGTATCCTGCTTCCTTGTTTTTACCATTGTATCTTCTTCGTGTGGACTGTGATGTTGTTGTATTTAGATCTCTATTAACTGCTTGTGAAGAGCAGCTAAGGGTAAGTCAGGCTCTTCTTGGTGGTTGTTTATTGTTGGCCCATTGGTGGAGAAGGAAGTGGTGGCTCTCACTCAGTAAGTGAAGCTGCAGGAGGTGTGGGTATAGTTGTGTCGTGTGGGGCTTGTTGCTATCTCCCACTCAGACAAAAATAACAATTGAATAACCATTAAAAAGTGAAAGCAAATGGACAAAAAACATACCATATAATCACACAAGAACCACCAAAAAAAGAAAAAAGGAAAAAAAATACCTGCAATGTCTGGGGAGAGGGTAATAAGAAAAAACAGGTAAAGTAGGAGAATAATGATGGGAAAAAAAGCAAAAAGAAAAAATAAGGAACGGCGTTGATCATGAGAAAGAAAGCAAAATTAGAACCAGGAACAGGGAAAAGAGAAAAAGCTGAAAACTAGGACCTGAGAAAGGAAGAATAAAGAATAATAATAAAAAGGACAATAATAATAATAATAATAATTTTAAAACAGACAAAAACAAACTAAAAAAAAAAAAAATTGGGGTCAGGGCCGGGCATCCAGCCTCCATTCAGGCACACAGACTGAGATGGAATTCCTGCTGGCCTAGAAAGTGGGTGGGAGTGAGGGATAGCCGTACCTCCATTCACCAAGAGGGTGTGAGGTATAAAAGTAACAAGGGGAATATCGTACCTTTCCAGTCTTCTGTGTCTGGAATGTCCTTGTGGTTCCCAGCAAGTAGAGCCTGTTCTTAAGTCCCTGGAATCTGGGAGAATGCTGTCGTTTTAAATATCCAAAATGGTCAAAACGCTTGTAAACATTCAAAATGGCTGTGCCCTCTGGATGGGCAGAAGTCCACAGCTCAGCCCGCCTTCCTCTTCTCTCCTTCCCCTTTTATTCACCAGCCACCAGTACAGTCCTCCATGCAGTCCTTGGCTAGCAGCGTTGGTTTTTAGGTTAATTCTTAGGTCCTCCCACCACTTCGCAATATCTAAGCTGTTTGTGTTGTCAGGATCGATGCCAGACCGCAGCTCCGTATGTCTCCTTTTTTGGTATTTTCATGCAAATTCTTCTAGTAGTTGGAGTTTAGTCCACTTCTATATCCTTCCCTTCAAAGCTCAGGGGTCCAGGATTATTTTCTGTATCTGTGTTAATTGGTTCCCCTTTTCTTTGTTGAAGAGGGTCTGTGCAGTCTTTCTGCCTATTCTGCCATCTTACCAGAACTCACCACTTGATTGTTAAAATCTTTGTCTGCCGAGGTCACCTTTTGGTAAACATTCACATGAGACACAAATATCTTCACTTTGTTGGTCCATTCAGAGACATCTATTCCCCATCAGAGACATACCTCTTCCCCATCCCTCTCTGTCTCCAGTTTTCCAATCATATTCCTTCCAAGTCCCTGACTGTTCAGCTAAATAATTGGCCATAGCCCATGATCCAACATAGAATTGTAAATCTGGCCATTTCTCCTTCCAAGCAAAATGAAAAACCAGAGCACTGCTTGAAGTTCTGCCAATTGGTAGTATTTTCTTTCATCATTATTATTCAGGGAGGTTCCAGAAAGGCCCTGCAATGCTCCTGCTGTCTACTTTCATGTAATGCCTGTATCTCATAGAACCATGAGTTTTCACAAGCATGAGTTTTCCCTTTCTCAGTCAAGTGAACATAAAGAACTCCCCATGAGGCCATAGGTACAGACTGGAGGAGGAAGATAATGTGACTGGAATGGATAACATGGGAATTTGGGCCACTTCCTCATATGCAACTTAACTTGTGCCTTCAGGTCTTGCTTGAACCAAATCTCTTATATACCACTTACATTTAATAATGGACTGCTGCTATGCACATCCAACTTCATGACTCTGAGTCAGACAATACATAGTTCATGATGAACAACTCAGGCTCCATGATGATTTGGTGGCCCATAGTTAAGTATTCACTCTGTACTAAGGCCCAGTAATAAGCCAAAAGCTGTTTCTCTAAAGGAAAGAAATTATTCTGCAGAGGATGGCAGCACTTTGTTCTGAAATCCTAAGGGTCTGCCTGTGATTTACCAATAAGGGCCAGCCAGAGACTCTAAACTGCACCTCTCTCTGCCACTGCCATTTCAAACACCATTGAATCAACTGAATGATATGGTCCAACTGGCAGAGTGACTTGTACAACAGCCTGAACCTGTTGCAGAGCTCTCTGTTGTTCTGGGCCCGACTCAAACTAGAAGCATTTCAAGTCATCTGATAAATAGGTCAGAGTAGCACACCCAAATGAGGGATATATTGCCCCCCAAATCCAAAGAGGCCCACCAGGTTTTGCACCTCCTCTTTAGTTGTGGTGGGTGGGGCAGATGCAGTAACTTATCCTTAACTTTAGTAGGAATATCTCAACCTGCCCTACACCACTGGACCCCTAGAAATTTCACTGAGGTGGAAGGTGCCTGAATTTTTGTTGGGTTAATTTCCTACTCTCTAGCACACAAACGTCATACCAGTAAGTGTAGAATCATTGATATTTCTTCTTTAGTCAGTCCAGGCAGCATAATGTCATCAGTGCAATGGACCAGTGTGATGTCCTATGGAAGGGAAAGGTGATCCATGTCCTTGCGGACTAAATTATAATTCTGGAGAGTTGATATACTCCTGAGGTAGGACCATACTGGTCTTGCCAGCTGAAGTCAAATTGGTTTTGGTGATCCCTTAAAACTGGACTTGAGAAAAAGAGATTGGCCAGATTAATAACTGCATACCAGGTAACAAGAGATGTCTAATTTCAATGGGCTTCTCGAAGAGTATGAAGGGATGGACACTGGGAGGAGGTAACTATGGGGAGGAAGTGGGAGGGGAGCTGCTGCATTGTAAATTTTGGTCAATGACATGAGACAAAGTATGTGTGAACTGCTGTATGAAAAGTGAATTTACTCTGTAAATCTTCACCCAAAACCTAAAAAAAAAAAAAAAAAAAAAAAGATGTCTAATTTGCTGAAGCAATGAAACTACATCTGGAACAGCAGCTGCAATTGGAGTCACCACCTGGTTAAATTGACAATAATCCACTGCCTTTCTCCAAGATCCATCCATTTTTTGCACAGACCAAACAGGCAAAGGGATGTGGTGGGAATCATCATCCTGCATCCATCAAGTCCTTGCCCACCCACTGTCATTGAGTCGGATCCAACTCATAGTGACCACTCCTTGGGTTTCTGAGGCAGTATCACTACGGAAGTAGATTGCCCAGTCTTCCTTCCGAGGAGTAGCTGGTGGGTTTAAACTGGCAGTGTTCTGGTTAACAGTCAAATGCCTAAGGTACTATGCCACCAGAGCTCCCAGTGTAAGTAAGAGACGGATATAATTGTATATGTCTATTATTCTGTCATTCAAAGTAGCAGTCATTCTATGAGTTTTCTTCTTGGGTATGGTGATCTAAGTTTTGTTTTAGAAAAAGAATCAGGAAGTTCCAAAGAACTATGTTTCTAGAATATAGAAGCTTGAAATTCCAGTTTAACTATGTGCTTTTCCTTTCACCCTTACCAAGCTTATTTTTGAGAGGCTTTTTTTTTGCCTTTCTTTAATTAAAAAAAAAGCAATTATTTTCACTTTTATTGCTAAGAAATTATTTTATCTAAGTTTATATGTAAATTGTTTATACTTATTTCTAAAGGTGTACCAACAAGTTTGATCTCTAACAAAAACCTAAGTTTAATTCATACTCAGTAGATGATACCATTTCAGTACCTTCATTGCTGATTGCAAACATTTAATCCATGTTGTGATACTGTATTAGATGTTACTGAACAGTATCTTTTCTGTGTATGGATAATTCTGTCTTACCATATTTTAGTTCTGAGGAGAAAAGATTTGATGTAGTGGTGAAGAGAAAGTGGGAGTAGTCTCTGTGAAGAAGCATGTGTCCTGTTGGAAACGGCTTGACTATGGCAGCTATCTTTAAGTGATCATGAAGAGTTAAGAGTGAGATCCAGAGTCACATCTATGAAGATCAGAAGCTGTGTGAGTTTGAGGCAATGCCCATCCTTTGTAACATTCTGTTGTCAAGAACAGAAAGCATGGAGTAGTCCTTTGGCTGCTGTTATGAATAAATGTGCTCTGTGAGACTGAATAGTCATCACAAATTGTTTTTGGAGACAGAGGGTTGAGTATACCTTGGAAAAGACATGTGTTATGTTATGTTATGTGCCGTCGAGTCGGCCCCGACTCATAGCGACCCCTTCTTGGGTTTCCGAGGCAGTATCACTACGGAAGTAGGATTGCCCAACCTTCCTTCCGAGGAGTGGCTGGTGGGTTTGAACCGCCAGCCGTCTGGTTAGCAGGCAAGTGTCTTAGCCACTATGCTACCAGAGCTCCTGGAAAAGACATATACAATATAAATATGCTATTCCAACTAATACCATGAAAACAACAACTTCCATCTAATAGTGGCCTTTTAGGACAAGGTAGAACTGCTGCATAGGGTTTCCAAGGTTTTAAATCTTTACAGTAGCAGATGTATATACATGCTGTTGTTAAGTGCCATTGAATTGGCTCCAATTTATAGTGACTTTGTGTACAACAGGACGAAACACTTCTTGGTCCTGTGCTATCCTCAAAATCCTTGCTGTGCTTGAGCCCATTGTGTGCAGCCACTGTGTCACTCCATCTTGGTGAGCGTCTTCCCCTTTTGCACAGACCCTCTGCTTTACCAAGCATGATTTCCTTCTCCAGGGGCTGGTCCTTCTGACAACATAACCAGAGTAGGTGAGATGAAGTCTGGCCATTCTCACTTGGAAGGAGCATTCTAGCTACACTTCTTCCAGGACATACTTGTTTATTCTACTGGCAGTCCTTGGTAATTTTAGTATTCTTGCCAGCAGCACAATTCAAAGGCATCAACTCATCTTCGGTCTTCCTTATTCATTGTCCGGCTTTCGCATGCATATGAAGCTATTGAAAATAGCATGGCTTAGATCAGATGCACCATAGGCTTCAGAGTGACCTCTTTACTCCTTCATACTTTAAAGAGGTATTTTGGAGAAGATTTGCCCGGCACAATAGGATGTCTGGTTTTTTGACTGCTGCTACCATGGTATTGATTGTGCATCCAAGTAAAATGAAATTCCTGGCAACTTCAGTCTTTTCTCCATTCATTGTGATGTTGCTTGTTGATCCAGGTGTGAGGGTTTTTATTTTCTTTATGTTGAAATATAATCCATACTACAAACTGTAGTCTTTAATCTTCAACAGTAAGTGCTTCAAGTCATCTGTCAGCAAGTAAGGTTGTGTCATCTGCGTATAGCAGGTTGTTAATGAGTCTTTCTCCAATCCTAATGCTGCATTCTTCTTCATATAGTCCAGCTTCTCAAATTATTTACTCAGCATACAGATTGAATAAGTATGGTGGAAGGAGACAACCATGATGCACACCTTTCCTGATTTTAAACCATGCAGTATCTTCTTGTTCTATTCAAAAAACAGCCTCCTGGTCTATGTACAGGTTCCTGATGAGCATAAAGTTTTCTGGAATTTCAGTTCTTTATAAGGTTATCCATAATTTGTTGTGATCCACACAGTGGAATGCCTTTGGATAGTCAGCATAGTCGGTAAAACACAGGTAAACAGCTTTCTGATACTCATTGCCTTCAACCAAGACCCATCTGATATCAGCAGTGATATCCCTTCTTCTACATCCTTTTCTGAATCCAGTTTGAATTTCTGAAAGTTCCCTGCCAATATACTGCTGCAACTATTTTTTGGATTATCTTCACTAAAATTTTAACGTGTGTGGTACTAAGGATATTGTTTGATAATTTCCACATCCTGTTGGATCACCTTTCTTTGGGATAGGCACAGATATCGACCTCTTCTAGTCAGTTTACAAGGTAGCTGTCTTCCACGTTTCTTGGCATAAATGAGTAAGTGCCTCTAGTGCTGGATCCATTTGTTGAAACATGTCAATGAGTATTCTATCAATTCCTGGAGGCTTGTTTTCTGCCAGTCCCTTCAGTGCAGCTTGGTCTCGATTATATGCTGCCTCCTGAAATAATTGAACATTGACCAGTTCTTTTTGGTACAATGACTCTGGGTATTCCTTCCATCTTCTTTTCTTTTCTTTTTTTTCATCTTCCTGCATCATTCAGTATTTTGTCCATTGAATCCTTCAACTTTGCAATACAAAGCTTGAATTTTTTCTTGCGTTCTTTTAGTTTGAGAAATGCCAAGCATTTTCTTCTCTTTTATTTTTCTAATTACAGGTCTTTGCACATTTCATTACTTTACCTTGTCTTCTGGAATCACCCTTTGAAATCTTCTATTCAGCTCTTTTTTTCATCATTTCTTCCATCTATTTAGCTACTCTCCATTCAAGAGCAAGATTCAGAGTCTCTTCCAACATCCATTTTGATCTTTTCTTCCTTTCCTGTCTTTTTAATGACCTTGTGCTTTCTTTATGTATGATATTCTTGATGTCATCCCACAGATTATCTGGTCTTCGGTCATTGGTGTTCGTTGTGTTAAATCTACTCTTCTGATGGTTTCTAAATTCAGGTGAAATATAATCATGGTTGTGTTTTGGCTCTTGTGGACTTATTTTAATTTTCTTCAGTTTCAACTTGAACTTGAAGTAATTGATGATCTGTTCCACAGTCAGCTCCTGGCCTTGTTTTGACTGATGATACTGAGCTTCTCCATGACTTCTTTCCACAGATATAATTTATCTGATTCCTATGTATTCTGTCTAGTGAGTTCCAAGTGTCTAGCTGCCATTTATGTTGTTGAAAAAAGGTATTTGCAATGAATAAGTCATTAGTCTTGCAAAATTCTATCATACCATCTCTGGTGTCATTTCTGTTACTAAAGCCATATTTTCCAACTACCAATGATTCTTTGTTTCCAGCTTTCACATTACAATCATTAGTAATAATCCATACACCTTGATTGCATGTTTGATCAATTTCAGACTGCAGAAGTTGTTAGAAATCTTCAATTTCTTCATCTTTGGCTTCAGTAGTTTGTGTGTAAATTTGAATAATAATAGTAGTAACTGGTTTTGCTTGTAGGTGTATGGATATGATCCTATCACTGACAGCATTGTACTTCAAGATAGGTCTTTAGATGTTCTTTCTGACAATGAATATGACACCATTCCTCTTCAATTTTGTCATTCCCAGCATTGTAAACCTTATGATTGTCTGATTCAAAATGGCCAATAACAGGACATTTCAGCTCACTAACGCCTAGGATATCAATCTTTATTTCCTCCATTTCTTCTTTGACAACTTCCACTTTTCCTAGATTCATATTTTTTACATTCTTTGTTCAGATTATTAATTTATGTTTGCAGCTGTTTCTTCCCATTTTGAGTCATGCCCCATCATGTATATGTGTGTGTGTGTTATAGTATGTATGTATATAATATGGCAAAAAGCATGCGGCTTTTAACTTGATCATCATACGTAAGTACAGTATTACAAAATCACTTCATCTGTTTATGCAACCACATATGCTGACATTTTAACTTAGATGTCACCTCAAAAGTTAATTGAGTTAAATTAGCTCACTGTTTTAAAACATGTTTTCTCGGTGATATAAACACGCCACCACAAAAAGAGTATTCCTTCTTTTCTCTTTGGGGACTGTTATGGTTTGAATTGTGTCTACGAAAACATATACATTGTGAATCTTAGCCTCTGTGCCTGTGGTTATAATCCCGTTTGGGAATGGACTGTCTTTCTTATGTTAATAAGACAAGATTATTACAGGGTGTGTCTTGAGTCAATCTCTTTTGAGATATAAAAGAGATTAAGTAAACTAGCCAAAGAAGCAGAGGTGGGGGAAAGAGAGATGCCAAGCCACGTGAAGATCGCCCAGAAGCAGAAGCTCAAAGAGACAAAGACCTTTCTCCAGAGCAGACAGAGAAAGTCTTCTCCTAGAGCCGGCACCCATATTTCAGACTTCTAGCCTCCTAAAGTGTGAGAAAGTAAATTTCAGTTTGTTAAAGCCCAGTTGTGGTATTCTGTTATAGCAGCACTAGAGAACTAAGATAAGGACCAAATGCTATAAAGGAAAGGGTAGTGCCTCCAACATGCACAGCTTCTAGTCTTCATAGGTGTGACTCTGAATCTCACTCAACTCTTCAAGATCCCTTAAGGAAGACAGCTGCCAGAGTCAAGACTGCAGTAACCTTTTAAGTAAGCTTACTGTTTCTGCACAGAGTGCCAATGCATACATCTTCCAACCCACTGCACTGGCAATCTCGTAGCCAATTGCCGAATATGGCTTTCCAGACTGGTGCCTTTTGGTACACACAAAACTGGTTGATGTCCAACTTTTTCCAACCACCCACACTAAACTCAAAACCTCATGACGCTGTCATAGATGCCTGCAGGGTTGTACTCCTGCAAATTTAGAAAAGACGAGAATGTTAAAGCTACTAGGAAAAATAAAAAAATAAAAAAAAACCATCTGATGCCAACTACCCAAAGTTAATTTGTTTTTTTAGGTGACTTCTTTAACTTGCTGTATGAGGCTGGCAAACCAACTTTGGTGGGAAACAAGTATTTTATACTTCTTTCTACATCCTTCAGTTTTATAAGTCCTATTAAATAGGTTAGAGTGGGCCAGTTTTTGAAACAGGGCTCAGGTGTACATTTATATTTCAGCTGTTGCAATAATGTGTATTACTGATGATTGACCTTTACCCTGACATAGTGTAGTCTTGTGACACTGAATGAAATACATGAAGAAACTACTTCTTGGCTTGATTTAAATTGGCGGAAGAAAACAGTGGTTTGTCAGGTTGCCAAAAATGTCAAAATATAGTCCTGGGATAGTTTCTAGCACAAAGGTTTTTGTTTTTTTAAAAAAATGTGTGTGTGGTTGGATAAGTTTAAAAAAATCCCTTCGAAAGCAAATAAAATTCCAGTAATACCTGTATCAGATTAATAAGCAAAAAAAGCCAAATTCACAATTCAGAATTGTCGAGTCAATTCTGACTCAGGATGACCCCCCTTGGGTTTCTGAGGCAGTCAGTCTTTATGGAAGTAAAGTAAATTGCCCAGTCTTCCTCCCACAGAGTGGCTGGTGGTTTGAACCAACAACCTTCTGGTTAGCAGTGAAATTCCTTAGGTGCTACACCACCAGAGCATCTGAGTAATAATGGGAAGTAAATTGTTTACCTTTTTTTTTTTTTGTTAGTCAGATGCTTCTTGATGGCATGTTTGAACATTAACCCTTTAGAGAATTTCATTATTTTACAGAAAATGATGTTATTTGTATCTTTGTTCTCTAGAGCTGCTACAGTGGAAATACCACAAAAGGAAGGCTTTAACAAAGAGAAGTTTATTTTCTTATAGTTTAGGAGGCTAGAAATCCAAGTTCCGAGTGCCACCTCCAGGGGAAGATTTTGTCTCTCCGTGTCTCTTGTTCCTAGAAGGATCCCAGTGTAGGGATCCTGGGTCCAAAGCATGCACTCCACTCAGGTCTCCTCTTTCTTGATGGAAGTAGGTCCCCCTTCTCTGCTCCCTTCTCTGTAAGATAAAAGGTATTGCAACCTACCCTTCATGTTAATACTTTTATACTTAATTGGTTTATCACATGAGATCCCATCACAGGGTATCATCACATACCTACCACATTACGTCATTACATAACTTCTAAAGTCCTGAGACTCGTGGCCCAGCCAAGTTGACACAAGTTTGGGGAGGGACACAATTTAATCCATGACATTCCACCCTTTGGCCCCAAAAATCCACGTCCTTGCTACATGCCAAGCAATTTTACCCCATCTTATCAGCCCAAAAACAGCTCTGGTAGCCTAGTGCCTAAGGCATTTTATTGCTAACCAGAAGGCTGGTAGTTCAAACCCACCAGCCACTCCTCAGAAGGAAGACTGGGCGATCTACCTCCATAGTGATACTGCCTCGGAAACCCAAGGAGGGGTCCCTATGAGTCAGATGCGACTTGACGGCAGTGAGTGTGTGATCATCCCAAAAGTCTTAATCAATTCCAAGTCCAAAATCCATCTTGGGGCATGCCAGAGAAGCAAGAAAGCCTCAAATTTTGATCTCCTCTAACCCCGCAAGAGGAAGACAGAATCACCATCAGTAGCCAAGGACTATCCCTATGAGGCCAGACATGCTGCCTCCCTCCAGCCCTTTCACCAATCCTGACACCAACCGTTCCTCCCGCAGCACCTACCGCCTCTCTGCTGGGTTTGATAATTCACTGCAGTGGCCACACAGAACTCATAGATTATAGGGTTTATTAGGGAAGCACCAAGCTACAATTCAAGTTCAGGAACAACGCTCAGTCTCTCTCAGCCCGCCGTCTCTCAACCAACAGTCTCTCTACCAACAGTGCGTGTCTCTCAGCAATGGTGTCTCTTTCTCAGCAGTGTATGTCTCTCAGGAGTGTGTTTCTCTCAGCAGCATGTCTTTCGCAGCCAGCAGTTAGAGAGACTTCTTGTGCCTCTAGGAGGCCTCCTTTTGAGCCTGGCAGAGTGACCAAACTAACCAATAATAACATCAAAATTCTAAATACCTGAGAGAGCACGGGAACTTCCCAGAACATTGCTTTGTGCCACTCTCAACATTAATACCCCAGGTGGATAACTTTAACAATCAGGAGTGCCTCAAGTACTCACGGCAAATTCTCCCAAGGAGTTTACAAAGACTTAGGGCTAGAAAAGCCATACCAGGTAATTTACTACACCTCAGGCCACCTCCCCTGGCTTTTCTAGCCATTATCCCTTTTATACTTCAAAAACAACATCCCCTTCACCATCAGCTTAAGAATTTACACCCATGAAAGTGTGTAAACCATTCACTTCATTCCTTTATCTCCACCCATTTTAGAGAGCCAATTTCTAATTTGCCCATCCCTGTCAAACCAGTTCTCTTGAGGAGACAAGCATGGTCCTTTCTCTCTGGAAAGTCTTCTGCTTAGAAACTTCAGGCATCTGCATCCATAAACAAGCAAAGTCCAGCCCAGCACAAGCCATTGAATTGCAACAACTTAACACTGGCTCAGTGTCAAACACCTTCCTCTTTGTTTGGTTGGGTTCTGGTCATCTCAGCCCTAGCCATCCCAGCTAGGTCATGGGTACCAGCTGCCAAGTTTGAGAGCCATACTCTTCCTTCACTTCAGACCAGCCAGCACCTTCTTACATCCTCAGTCCTCAGGGACTATTTCAATGCCCATAGGCTCACAATTCATTGCACTTAAGACTAACCATACAATAGCTAAAACATGGAAACAACCTAGATGTCCAACAACTGAGGAATGGATAACCAAACTATGGTACATACACACAATGGAATACTATGTAACGCTAAAGAATAATGTAGAATCTGCAAAAC
>NW_006921633.1:14936962-14944930 GCF_000298275.1 Orycteropus afer afer
AGGGAGACAGCTCAGGGGGCAGGAGAGTATGGAGGGATGGACACTGGGAAGTGGTACTATGGGGAGGAAGTGGGAAGGGAGCTGTTGCATTGTGGTAAACTGTGGTCAATGATATGAGACAAAGTATATGTGAACTGCTGTATGGAAAGTGAATTCACTCTGTAAATCTTCACCCAAATCACAATCAATCAATCAATCAATCAATAAGTAAATAAGTAAGTAAGTAAGGAGAAAAAAAAAAAGACTAACCAGCCCTTCCTCTCATCCCCAGCCTCTGTGGCTTAAGCGAAAGAGTGCCAAACTCAGCCCGTTTCTTCTTCGCTGCACTTCCCCCATTTCCACTCAAGTGGACCCAGGTGGTCACAAGCAAGCAGCATACAAGCCTACTACTCACTGGCTTCCTTTAACTTTCAGTCCTGGAAGGGGTTTCTTTCATGGACCATGACTTTCCTGCCTTGATGCACCCAAAACCTATCTTTTTGCTCGAAATTAAAAAACCAAGCAGTCGTCTTCTTTTTTTTTTTTGGTAGGTCCTGTCCTCGGATGCAGATCTGTTCTCTCAGTAGTATTGGATGAGGCTCAGGTTTTTTACCTAATCTCCCTATACTCTACACACAGGGTTTGAAACAAAAACTTGTCTTTCTGTGGACAAATTCTGTTTCCCCTTTTAACATATCCAATCAAGTATTGGCTGAAGGTGGACTTAAATGCTCTCTCTTACTCACACCCCATAATGGTTTCTAATGTACAAGCAGGTAAGAGAACATTCAATAGCCTTAGTACATTCAGGTAAACACATAATCCTTTTTAAGACATTCTAGGTTCATCTCTTCGCCTTGATTACCTTCCCATTCTATGTATATGGCCTTAGGCTTTGGCTGGGTGTAACCAAAAGCCCTAGCCTCTGAATCAATTAATTATCTCTTTTAATAGGTAACACCAACTAAAGCAACCATCTAAGAATACAAAGTTTCACTTCTCAGGCCCTTTCCTTCTTTCTTTTACAAAATCCCATGGTTCTATGAGTCTAGATCCACTGCAACGAATCCCACCATTTCTGACACCAAGTGCCAAAGAGACAGGGAGGCCTCAACTTCTGACTTCCTCTAACCTCACAAGAGGAAGACAGAATCACCATCAGTAGCCCAAGGCCTATCCCTGCGAGGCCAGACATGCCACCTCCCTCCAACCCTTTCACCAACCCTGACACCAACCGTTCCTCCCACAGCACCTACCGCCTCTCTGCTGGGTTCAATAATTTGCTGCAGTGGCCACACAGAACTCACAGATTATGGGGTTTATTAGGGAAGCACCAGGCTGTAATTCAAGTTCATGAACAATCTCAATCTCTCTCAGCCCTCCGTTTCTCAGCCAACAGTCTCTCTTAGTCTCTCTCCCAGCAGTGTGTGTCTCTTGGTGTCTCTCAGCAATGGTGTCTCTCAGTAGTATGTTTCTCTCAGCAGCACATCTTTTGTGGCCAGCAGTCAGAGGGTCGTCTTCTGCCTCTAGGGGGCCTCCTTTTGAGCCTAACAGAGTAGCCAAGCTAACCAATCATAACATCAGAATTCTAAACACCTGAGAGAGTGCTGGAAATTCCCAGAACATTGCTTTGTGCCACTTGCAACAGAAATACCCCAGGTGGATAACTTTAATAATCAGGAGCTCCTCAATTGCACACAGCAAATTCTCTCATGGAGTTTACAAAGACTTATGGCTAGAAAAGCCATACCAGGTAATTTACTACACCACAGGGCAGAATTCCTCTTTATCTGTGAATATAGAGTACAAGTTGTCTGCTTCCAAAGTACAATGGTGGAACAGCCACAAGGTAGATATTTCCATTACAAATGGGAGAAAGTGGAGAGAAAGAAGCAATAAGAGCATCCAGCAAGTCCAAAAGAACCAGCAGCACAATTTATCAAGCCTTGAAAATAATGCTCTGTTCTTTGAGACCATTTAGGCAGTGGCCCTGCCTCCAGACTCTGGGTGTTGGTCATGTTTTCTGGATTCTGGGTGGAGGCCCTTGACCTTGGGATTCAGGTCTGTCTTCCAGGCCCACTGGAACAACAACTTTGCTCCCTTGACTTTGGGTGGCCCTATTCTCAAAATATACCCCCCAGAAAAACATCCCTGCCATTAAGTTGATTCTAACTCATAGCGACCCCCATTGGGTTTCCAAAGTGGTAAAACTTTATGGAAGTATTTTACCCAGTCTTCCTTTCACAGAGTGGCTGGCAGGTTTGAACTGCTAGCCTTAGGCACAATGCCAAACATGTTGTTGTTGTTATGTGCGTGGAGTCCAACCTGCCTCATAGCGACCTCTCTCCTTGGGTTTCTGAGGCAGTATCACTACTGCCCAACCTACTTTATGGAAGTAGATTGCCCAACCTTCCTTCTGAGGAGTGGCTGGTGGGTTTGAACCACCAGCCTTCTGGTTAGCAGTCAAATGCCTTAAGCACTATGCTACATTGTTGGTGTTATTGTTGTTATGTGCCATCGAATCAGACCCAACTCATAGACCCCATGCTACATAGGTGGACACAGTTCAATCCATGACATTTCATATTAATATTATGTGGTTACTAATTTTCTTATTAAAAGAAATAAGGCTCTATCCTTATACACACTTCTGTTATGTTGCAGTTTAGTTATCATTTACATTAAATACTTTCAGTTTCTGCATGTGAGTTACAGAGTAAAACAGAACTCCATTTCAAGAATAAGGTCTAAAACATCTCAGTAAAATTCCATAGTTACTTGTCTGTAGTTTTTGGCTTAGCAGTTAAATTAAATATTTCTATAAATAGTGCCTATAAATTAAATATCCTCTTTTGTAGACTTCAGTTTCAATCCATCATTATACAATTGCACCCATATGGAATTTTTGCCCCTGTATTTTGTTTTTCTGAAAATACTGCTTTCTGATACATTTCAAATTAGTTTTGTAATATTTTTGTTTTCTTCTTCAAGCTATAACCCACTATTATAATATTATATAATGTTAGAACTTGCCATTTTAATGCAAGGGAGTTCTGTTGGCATAGTGGTTAAAGCACTCAGCTGTTGATAGGTCAGCAGTTCGAACCTAACAACCACTCCATGAGAGAAAGATGTGGCAGCCTACTTCTGTAAAGATTTACAGCCTTGAAAACCTAGGTGACAGTTCTTCCCTCTCCCTTACGGTTTTTGTGAGTTGGGATTGGCTCTATGGCGGTGGATTTGGTTTTTGTATCTAATATAGATGTGGATTTATTTATTAGACTAATCAGATCATGGAACTTTAGAGCTGGAAGTAGGCTTAGAAATCATAAAGACCTCCTGCTTCCCTTTATAGGTAAGGAAACTGAGATGTCATGCTGTGGTAGCATAGTGCCTAAAGCACTTGACACTTGACTACTGACCAGAAGGCTGGCAGTTCAAACGCACCAGCCACTCTTCAGAAGGAAGATGGGGCAGTCTACTTCTGTAGTGATACTGCCTTGGAAACCCAAGGAGGGGTCGCTATGAGTCAGGTCGACTTGACGGCATGTAACAACAAAACAACACTAATTTAAGCCATGGTGATATTGCTAATTAGTAGGAAACTACTCACTCTCATTCCTTTTCTTCATTCCCAATCTCAGGTTCTATCTAGTAACTTTAAGTATTTGCATGTGTGTGATAACATTTAAATGTTTCCTTTTCATATCTCTTCAGATAGAACATAATTCAGCTGTCTTAGAAAAAATGGAACTTGATTTGTTATAAGAGGACAGTTCGTGACCAAAGGCTTTTTAGATACAAATCAGTTTTACCGAAGTAGAGTCTTTGATAGTATTTAAAGAAAACAAACCAAGATCAAAATACCCAGTAACCACACCTGGATTATCCATTTGAGCTCAATGCACAGGTATAACTGCTTTAAATCATATACATGTACATATACATATACATGTACTAGCTACAAACTAAAAGTTTAAAACCCCACTTAATTGTAAGTTTTACTAATATTTTAAAATAGATTGTTTTTGAATAATATAAACTATAAAATATTTTAGTTTTTATTTTAAAATATGGTCATTAAAATTTTTTAATTTTGTAATTACGTGAAAAAATATGTGCATGTAAAAATTTTGAAAAGTTGTGTCAAGTTTGTAACAAAGTAACAAAGTTGTTAGTTTTGATTTTTTTTTTAATTTTTATTGTGATTTGGGTGAAAGTTTACAGAGCAAATTCATATTCCATACAACAGTTCATACACAATTTCATACAAAATTGTTTCATGACATTGACTTCCATCCCCACAGTATAACAGCTCTTTTCCCACTTCCTCCCTGTAGTTTACATCTGCCCTTGTCCCTCTTTCCTATGCATTCCTGCCACCTAAGCTATCTCCCTGTGCAAATACTGCCCTTCTGTTCTCTCATGAGTGATCCTTCTAAGGAATGTATCTACCTGATATAAATGTTTACCCTATATACCTGTCTGTTGTTTGGCTGGAAGCCATGGGAGTGAGTTGAATTCCAGACCTGAATGGTAACTAGGGTTCTATCTAGTTCTTGTGGTCTCATGCTCATATAAGCTAAGGTTCATATGGTCCACTAGTTCTTTGGAATAATGGTTTCCATACATCTTTTGTTTTCATCATTCTTTGCTCTGGATGAGGAGAGATCCATTGTTGCATCTAGATGGCCGCTTGCAAGCTTTTAAGACCCCAGTTACTGCTCACCAAAGTAGGATGTAGAACAATGTCTTTGTGTGGTATGTTATGCTAGTTGAGCTTGATGTCCCCTGTGACCATGGTCCAGAACCCACAAGTCTAACTACTTGCTCCCTCAGAGTAGTTGACTTTCATAACTTTGCTGCTTCTTAGGTCTATTCTGTATATGGACATTCTTACAGCACATACAAATACGTATGTAGAAATGTCGTCTGCCAACCTTATATATGGTCATGGGTATATTCCCTTTTGCCTAGACATACCTGATCATTCAGCCAATCTATCCATCTATTTACCTGTAGATTAATGTTTTCTATCACTGATAATTCAGTATCATATATGTAAAAGGATTTATCTTTGTTGTTTGTACCTCTTTCATACCTCTCTGTGGCCTCCTTTTCCTTATTGTGTTGGTCACTTACTTTTGGTCTATTGTCTTTCCTTTTACCCAAATCAATACTTGTCTCTACCTGTCTAGCAGTGTTCTCTCCCCTTCCCTCCCATCCCTAGTAATCAACAAAAAAAGTTTCCTTCCATGTATAAACCTTTCCTTGACTTTTTACAATGGTTAATTAATAACAATATTTGTCCTCTGTGATTGACTTATTTCACTCAATATAATGTCCTCCAAGTTCATCCACACTATGTGGTATTTTGCAGATTCTACATTATTGTTTAGTGCTGTATGGTATTCCATTAGGGGCTCTGGTAGCATAATGCCTAAGACGTTTGACTGCTAACCAGAATGCTGGCAGTTTAAACTCACCAGCCCCACCTCAGAGGAAGATTGGGCAATCTACTTTTGTGGAAATGCTACCTTGGAAACCCAAGGAGGGGTTGCTATGAGTTGAACTGACTCAACAGCGGTGAGTTTGGTTTGGTTTGGTTTTTAGTATTCCATTGTGTGTATGTACTATAATCTGGTTATCCATTCTGTTGATGGGTGCTTAGGTTGTTTCCATCTCTTTGCTATTGTGAATAGTGCTGTGGTGAACATGGGTGTGCATGTATCTGTTCATGTCCTGGCTCTCACTTCTTTAGGACATACACCTAGTAATGGAATTGCTGGATCAAATGATATTCTAATTCCAACTTTTCAAGGAATCACCATATTGATTTCTACAGTGGTTGTGTCATTTTACAGTCCCATTAGCAGTGTATGAATCTCAATCTCTCCACATCTTTGCCAGCATTTGCTATTTTCTGTCTTGTTGAACTTTGCTATTAGTGCTGGGGTAAGATGGAATCTCATTGTTTTGATTTGCATTTCTCTAATGGCTAATGATCACAACCATTTTTCATGAGTTTGTTTTCTGCCTGAATATCTTCTTTGGTGAAATGTCTATTTATGTCTTCTACCCATTTTTTAATTGGATTGTTTTTCTTTTTGATGGTGAGGTTTTGGAGTTTTCTACAAATTCTAGATATAAGTCCCTCTTCAAATATGTCGTTGCCAGATACTTTTTCCTAATCTGTAGGTTCTCTTTTTACTTTTTTGGAGAAGTCTTTGGGAAGCATATTAAAATTTCGTTTTTAAAAGGTCCTAATCATATAGTTTCTCTTCTGCTGTTTGTGCATTTTGGATTATTCTTGATAGTCTATTTATGTCATAAATTGTTATGTACCATCGAGTCGGCCCCGACTCATAGCAACCCCTCCTTGGGTTGCTGAGGCAGTATCACTATGGAAGTAGATTGTCCAACCTTCCTTCCAAGGAGTGGCTGGTGGGTTTGAACTGCCAGCCTTCTGGTTAACAGTCAAGTGCCTTACTCACTATGCTACCAGAGCTCCTCCAGATAAAATTAGTGATTGATTTTTCTATATCCTTAAAGAATGTTGATGGGATCTGGATTGGGATTGCATTGAATGTATAGATTACTGTGGGTAGTATTGACATTTTCACAGTGTGCATTCTTCCTATCCATTAGCATGATATATTCTTCCATTTCTGTAGCTCTCTTATGGTTTCTTGAAGTAGTGTTTTGTATTTTCTTCTATATAGGTCCGATGTGTGCCTGGTAATATTTATTCCCAAGTGTTTTATTTTGTTTAGTAGCTATTGTAAATGGTACTGATTTCCTTATTTCCTTTTCATCGGTCTCTTTGCTGGTGTAGAGGAACCCAACTAATTTTTGTATGTTGATCTTGTATTCTGCCACTATGCTAAACCTCTCAATTAGTTCCAGTAGTTTTCTTGCTGAGTCTCTTGGGTTTTCTATGTATAGAATCATATCATCAGCAAATAGGGATAGTTTTACTTCTTCCTTACCAATTTGGATGCCTTTGATTTCCCATTCTTGCCTTATTGCCCTGGCTAGGACTTCAATACAATGTTGAATAGAAATGATGACAGAGGGCATCCTTGTCTAGTTCTCACTTGCGAAGGGAATGGTTTCAGTCTCTCTCCCTTGAGAATAATGTTGGCTGTTGGTTTTGCATATATGCCCTTTGTTATGTTGAGGAATGTCCCTTCTATTCCTATTTTGTTGAGAATTTTGGATCAGGAATGGGTGTTGGATTTTCTCAAATGCCTTTTCTGCATTGATAAATATAATCATGTGGTTCTTTTCCTTTGTTTTATTTATGGGATGGATGATGTTGATTGTTTTTCTATTGTTGAACCATCCTTGCATACCTGGTATGAACCACACTTGGTCATAATGTATTGTTTTTTTGATATGTTGTTGGAGTCTGTTACCTAGGATTTTGTTAAAGATTTTTGTGTCTATATTCATGAGGGATATTGGTCTGTAGTTCTCCTTTTTAGTTATGTCTTTGCCTGGTTTGGGTATCAAGGTTATGCTTGCTTCATAAAATGAATTTGGGAGGATTCCATACTTTTCTATATTTTGGAATGGTTTGAGTAGGATAGGTGTCAGTTCTTCTCTGAGTGTTTGGTAGAATTCTCCCGTGAAACCATCTGGGCCAGGACTTTTATTTATTGGTAACTTTTTTTATGTCCTCTTCAAGTTCTTCTTTTGTTATGGGTCTATTCAAATTTTCCACCCCAGTCTGTGTTAGTTTAGGTAAGTAGTATGTTTCCAGAAATCTGTCCATTTCTTCTAGATTTTCAAATTTGTTGAAGTACAATTCTTCATAGTATCCTGATATTATTCTTTTATTTTGGTTCTGTTGTAACATTGCTCATTTCGTTTCTTATTCATCTTATTTGTATCCTCTCCCTCTTTTCCTTTGTTAAGCTTGCCAGTGATTTGTTAATTTTATTTATCTTTTCAAAGAACCAACTTCTAGTCTTGTTGATTTTTTTT
>NW_006921633.1:14945030-14955870 GCF_000298275.1 Orycteropus afer afer
GTTCTTTTTCTTATTGTTGGAGATATGGGTTAAGGTGTTGATTTTGGCTCCTTATTCTTTTTTGATGTATGCATTTATTGCTATAAATTGCCCACTGATCATTGATATAGGATCTATGTCCCAAAGATTTGTATGTTGTGTTTTCATTCTCATTTGATTGAAGGAATTTTTTAATTTCATTTTTCATTTCTTTTGTTACCCAGTCATTTTTAAGGATGGGGTTTAGTGTCCATGTGTTTGCTCTTTTTCCGTTGATCTTCCTATTGTTGATTTCTAATTTGATAGCTTTGTGATCTGAGAAGATGCTTTGCAGTATTTTCACATTTATTGAGTCTTGCTTGTGACCTAATAAATGGCCTAACAAATTGTATACGTAGAAAATCCACATGAATGTTCCAAGTGTGTTGGAAAAGAATGTATATATTGTGCTGTTGTTGAGTGAAATCCTCTGTAGATGTCTACAAGGTCAAGTTGGTTGATTGTATTGTTTAGTTCTTCTATGCCTTTGTTAAGTTTCTTTTCTGTTGTTTTATCTTTCACTGAAAGTTATGTCTTTAAGTCTCATATTATTACTGTGGAGTCATCTATTTGTCTTTTCAGTTCTGTTAAGATCTCATTCATGTATTTTGGGCCTCTTTCGTTGGGTGTGTAGATATTTATTATGGTTATGTCCTCCTGCTCTATTGATCCTTTACTCCTTTATATAATGTCCTTCCTTGTCTCTTTTGGTGGTTTTTGTCTTAAAGTCAGTTTTATCAGAAATTAACACTGCCACTCCTGTCCCTTTTTGATTGCCATTTGCTCCATGTAACTTTTTCCAAGGTTTGATTCTTAGTCTATTTTTGTCTTTGTATCTAACGTGTGTCTCTTGCTCACAGCATATGGATGGGTTATGTGTTCTTCTCCGGTCTGCAACTCTCTGTCTCTTGAGTGGTCATTTAATGCATTTACATTCAGTGTAAGTATCGACAAGTATGGATTTGTTGCTGTCATTTTATTAACGTGCTTTTTTGTGGTGTTGCTGATTTCTGTGTTTTGTATAATTTTCTGCACTGAGTTCCTTTTGGTTATGAATCATGCTATCATTTCCTTCATTGCTATTGTTTTACTGTTTGCTGAATATCTCTGCTTGTCTTCTTTTTTTATTTTGATAAGAAGGTTTATTGTTTTTCTTTGAGGTTACTCTGTGATTTATAATTTCCTACAGTTAGAACAGTCTGTTTTGTCTCACAGTTTTCTTGACTTGCTCACCATTCAGAAGTTCTGTAATTACACTGGTTTTTCCCCTCTTTTTGGTTTCTAATTGTCCTTATTTACCAATTGATGTGTCTGGTTTCCTGTTTACAGTCTTGTAGGCTTATTTTACTTTGGGTACTTGTATAAGTGGGTTGGTTTCTGGATTATGTTATCATGTATGTTAATTGTTGGTTGTTGTTTGCTGTTGTTGGTTCTCTGTCCTTTAGCATCCCTTGTAAGATTGGTCTGGTTTTAACAAATCCCTTTAATTTCTGCTTATCTGGAAATATCCTAATTTCATCACCATAATTTGAGAGACATTTTTGCTGGGTTTATTACATTTGTTTGGCAGTTTTTTTCATTTAGGGTTTTATGTATTATCCCAATCCCTTTTCACCTGAATGGTTTGAAAAAATCAGAGATTAGTCTTATTGGCTGCTCTTTGTAGGTAACTTTTTGTTTTTCCTGTGCTGCTTTCAGGATTCTTTCTTTGTCCTTGTTTTTGGTGAGTTTGATGATGATATACCTTGGTAATTTTCTTTTGGGGTCTATCCTGTTTGGGGTTTGTTGAACTTCTTGAATGGATATCTTATCATCTTTCATCGTATCAGGGAAATTCTCTTCCAACAAATGTTCAGCAATTTTCTCTGTGGTTTTATTTGTCTCTTCCTTTTCTGGAATTCCAGTTACACATAAGTTATTCCTCTGAATGGTATCCCACATGAATCTTAGACTTTTGTCATTTTGTTTTGATCTTGTTTCTGATTGATCCCTTAATGAAGTAGTATTGTGCTGTTTGTCTTCTGTCTCACTAATTCTGTCTTCCATTGATTCACTTCTACTCCATTGCCCATTCAGTGTGTTATCTATTTCTGAAGTGTTAGTATTCATGTTCTGGATTTGTATGTAGATTTTGTGTTACTCTAATTTTTTTTGTTTGTCATTTTGTTCTTGTATTGTTTTCCTAGAGTTTTGTCTGTGTTTTCCTTAATTTTGTAAGTGTTTTCCTTGAGCTGTGTATTGATCCATGGAAAGTACCTAAATAGAATTCTTTTGAATTCCTTATCAGGGCATTCCAATGCTGTTTCTTCCTCATGGATTTTTTCTGGGTATGTATTCTTGTCCCTTGTTTCTATTACTTTATCTTGCTTCTTCATGTGGACTGTGATGGTCTTTTGTCTCCGAGACAGTGATATCATTGTATTTTTATTTGATTGGTGATTGTATGTTGCTGTGATTCATCCCTTTTTTTCCCCCTTTGATTTGTTTTGGGTACTCACCATCTGTCTCCTAGTGGGTGTGATAGAGAATGAGAGTGTGCACACTGATCTCTGTCAGCTGATCCTGAAGAGCAGTTAAAGATTAGTCAGGCTGGTATTGACTGTCATCTATTATTGGTCACTTGGTGCAGAAGCAAATGGTAGCTCTCACTCAGTAGGTGGAGCTCCATGGGGTATGAGTGTGATTGGGTTGTATGGGCCTGGTTGCTGTTTCCCTCTTAGTTAGATACAAACAAATAAAAATAAGAGAACAAAAAACCACATACCACATAAACAAACAGGAACAGTCACCACATAAACAATTAGGAACAAGCACAGAATAAAAAAGGAAAGAAAAAAGAAATAAATATGTAAATACTTTAAAAACACAAAAGAAATATAGTTAGAAAAAGAAAAACAAGGATGAGAAGAACCAACAGAAAGAAAAAGATGGGACCGGGGGGTAGGGGGGTACTTAAAATATGGAAATTGAAAATAAAAGCAAAATAAAAATAAAAAGGAAGAGAAAAGAACAATTTAAAAACAAACAGAAACAAAAGTGTGGGGGCTGTGGCAGGGGATTCAGGCTCCAACAGGGTACACAGACCAGGATGGAATTCCTGCCAGTCCAGAAGATGAATATAGGTGGGGGATGTCACACTTCTGTTCACCAAGAGGTTATGGGGTATAAGAGTGACAGGGGGAATATCACAGCTTTCCAGTTGTCAGCCACCAATGTGGTTGCCAGTGCTATCCTCTATTCTGTTTCATGTTCTTAGGTAGGTGGTATCAGAACATTGCTTGTGAATATCCAAAATGGCCACACCACTTGTAAATATTCAAAATGGCTGCACCTTCAGGACAGCCAAAAGTCTACAACTCAGTTTGTCTCCTTCTTTGCTGTTTTCCTTTCTAGTCATCTACCATCAGTGCAGTTGTCCGTGCAGCCCTTGGCAAGCAGGGCCAGTTCTTAGGTTACTACCCAGATCCTAATGCCAGTTGTATTTATTCAAACTGGCCATGCTGTCAGGATGGTTGACAGTCCACAACTCTGTTTGTCACCTTATTAACTGTTTCATTCAGGTTCATCTACTGTTGTTGTTGTTATGTGCCATGAAGTTAGAGGTGACTCATAGCTACCCCTCCTTGGGTTTCCTATGCGGTATCACTATGGAAGTAGATTGTCCAACCTCCCTTCTGAGAGTGGCTTGTTGGGTTTGAACCGCCAGCCTTCTGGTTAGCAGTCAAATGCCTTAGGCACTGTGCTACCAGAGCTCCTAGTAGTTGGTATTTAATCCACTTCTTTATCCTTCTTTCCAAAGTGTAGGGCTCCTGAATTATCTTTTCTATCTGTGTCAGTTGGTTTCTCTTTTCTTCGTTGAAGAAGGTCTGTGTTGCTTGTCTGCCTTTTCCGCTATCTTGCTGGAACCAGCTTTGATTACTTTTTGTACAAGATGAATTGTAATAAAATTTTCAATACATACAAGAAAGGGCTATTTTAAGTTTTCTTTACAAAATTAATAAAAAATAAATTTAGGTTTTCTTTTTTAAAAAAGAAAAAATGTCACTGTGATTTGGGTTAACTTTTACAAAACAGATTCATTTTATGTTCATTAATTCTTACACACTTATTTTGTGACAGTGGTTACATTCCCTGCAATGTAATAGCTCTCCTCCCACTTCCTCCCTGTGGTTCCCCTTTCCCTGTGTCCTTTTTGCCTGTGCATTCCTGCCTCCCTGCTTTTCTCCCTGTGCAAACGTTGCCCTTCTGATCTCCCATGGTAGATTGTACTAAGGAATGCATCTCCCTGGTGTAGGGAGTTTTCATAAGCCTATCATTTGGCAGAGAGTTAAACCATAGGAGTGAGTTCAATTCCAGGCATAAAGGTTGATTCAGGGCCATTGTCTGGGGAGATTCACTAGTCTCTGTCAGACCACTCCGTAAGACTGGTCTTTTTATAATTTTGAGTTTGTCCCACATTTTTATCTCTCTCTATTCAGGATCTCCAATTTTGATCCCTTTCTGAGTGGTTGGCATTTGTAGTTGGTTTGGTCCATCAGTTATAGGCTTTAAAAGTTGTGTAGACATGTCCTTAGTGAATATAGGACATGTGTCCTTATACAACACAATTCTGTTTATGCAACAGAATTTTCCAAATCTTTACATTTTGTTTTCATTTTATATAGTTCATTTTTAATTCCATCTGTTTCCTCTTGCATTTTACTATATGTAGCAAGGAGAAACCATACAGTCCCTTTAAGATCTTGGTTGGAAATCTCAGCCTGAGATCCAATCATTTATAAGTTTTGCCTCTCAACATACATTCGAACAGAATTCAGATAAGTTCTTCGCCACTGCATAAAAAACATCACCCTTCCTCCATTGTCCAATTGCATATTCATCATTTTCTTTTAACATCTCACCAGAAGCACATTTAACCTCCACATTTCTAGCAGCATTTTGTTGCTTGTACTATGTGTATTTTTTAAGATGATAGAGACTTTTTGTACAGCTCTCCTCACTTTCCCCTGGGTCTTCATCATAATTGCCTTATGGCATCTATAATTCTATCAACAGTCTATTCAAGGCACTCTAGGCTTTACTATTAGGCCCCTTAAAACTCTTCCTGCCTCTACCTGTTATCCAGTTTCAGAAAGTTTTAATCCAGGTGCTGGCTCCAGGGTAGTCCTTCTCTATCAGCTACTTTTGCTCCTGGGTAATCTTCATGTTGGTTGATATCTCTCTTCCCCCATATGTGCTTCTCTTGCTTGCTTGTTTAATCTCTTTTATATCTGAAAAGATATTGACTTAAGACATACCCTCTACTAATCCTGTCTCATTAACATAACAAGGACAACCCATTCCTAAATGGGATTATAACCACAGTCATAGGGGTTAGGATTTACAATGCGTATTTTTGGGAGGCAATTAAGTGTGTAATAGGGTGGAAATATATTTGGTCAAGGATAGTGATCAGATGTTCTTTACTGATTTTTATGGTGGTAGTTTAGAGATCTCTTTAAAATAGTGTTTGAAAAATGATAATGTTTAGATTTCTATGTTGGCATTCAAAAAATAACGATTGGTTGTAATGGCAGTTCTGCATATTGCTAACTAATTACAACTTTGCTTTTATATTGTTTGTTTCAGAGCATCTGAATACAATTGTGTCATACCCATCCTCCTTGTAATCTTGATATAATTGAACACTTTGTTATATATAGGTTAAACTTGTATTAATATTGTTACCAAGTACTAACAGCACATTATTTCAGATCTATGCATCCATTTTTAAGGTATGTCAATTGCTGCAGTGTAAGTGCTACATATGCTGCTGCCTAAGCCAGTTCAAAGAATAGGGCATGCATTTTTAGTTATGTGAGTTACAGAATGAGTGGGCCTTAGCATGACATCTGCCCTGTAAGCCAGTCATGTCCTAAAGTCTAGATAGAATAGTGATTCATATTCCTTTCTCGTTCTCAGAATATCCTATCTTTTTGTTTATTTTTAGAAGGACATCTAAGGGCAAGGAGCTCTGGTAGCATAGTGCCTAAGGCATTTAACTGCTAACCAGACAGTTGGCAGGTCAAACCCACAAGCCACTCCATGGAAGGAAGACTGGGCAATCTACTTCCATAAAGATTTACCACCTTGGAAACCCAAATGGGGTCACTGTGAGTTAGAACCGACTCAATGGCATTGTTTGTTTGTTTGTTTTTTCATCTAAGGGCTTCTAAGCATGCATAACTGATTTCCACACTTAGTATAACTTAGTATAACTGGAACAGGAAAAATTATAGGTCAAAGCCCTGGAATGGGAAACTTGGAAGAGGCATAGTGAATTCTTTTAAGAACTTGATGCAGGAGATTAAATTATTATTGCCAGGACTGTAGAGAGCAATGCACATTCAAAGTAATGTGGTCAGTCACCATCTTTGGGCCATACATGCACCATTGTTTGCAACTCTGCTGGTCAAGAGATTTGGTTGCTATGTTGTGTGCACACTGCCCTTGTTTCCTATGAGAGAGATTAAATTTCTGACAGGGCATCAACCCATTATTTTTCCCATTCTGATTATCATTCTGGTATACCCATTTCAGATCTGTTCCAGTTTCATTTCATTGGCCATACTGAACTGGGAAGAACCAATTCAAAGCCCTGATTTAGAAGCAGATTTCAGTGGATACATGTCAACAAATAGATCATATATATAATGGACTAGGAGAGTATGGTGTATATAGTAAAAATGAAATCAAATTGAAGGGAGTCCCCTGAGATTACTCAATTAAATGGTAGAACATTCTTACTACCTTTCAGGAGACTGAAAATAGTAATTCTAAACAACAAAAAACTGGTGATGATACTTACTTTGTAAATAATGGCCCTGTGTTCTGCATAAGGAGGTCTGGTAGCATAGTGCCTAAAGCACTTGACTGCTAACCTGAAGGCTGGTTGTTCAAACCCATCAGCCACTCCTCAGAAGGAAGTTTGGGCAATCTACTTCCATAGTGATACCGCCTCGCAAACTCAAGGAGGGGTCACTATGAGTTGGGTCCAACTTGACGGCACATAACAAAAACAACAACAACAATGTTCTGCATATGCTCTATGATAGTAAGAAGGGAGAAGTAGGAAAAACTGCAGAAGTTTTTTTATTCTCCAGTGTTAAAAAAGAAAAAAAAAAATGAAGGATATGATTGAGATCAAATTGATGAAAACATTAGTGGCCAAACAGATGTGCTAGGAAAGAGGGAAAATTAGAAGAAAAGGAATCTGTATTTATGTCAGAGGAACTGTAAGGTTAAATCCTGAATTTGAAGTTTTGCTTACTGTAAAATTGTAGTTTCATCAAGTGGTCATAGAAGGTCCTATAATAGTATACATCTTAACTTTTTTTCTCATACCTAATTTCCTTCCTTCATCTAATTATGTTCTTTCTTCATAAGCTGCTATCATTTGCACTAGGAATAGAATGGAGATATCAGGACTTGATTTCAAATCCAGCCTTTCTTGTCTGTTCTGTAGTGATTTATTTCTAAATAATCCACACCATTTTTCCCTATTCACCTTTTCTTTGTCTTTACCCCAAGCTCCATACTATACTAGTGGGCCTGATTGATGGAAAATCCACTCAAAAGTCACAGTATGGGTTAAATCATATTACAGGTGTTGATTATCATAACACTGAAGTCAAACAGGATTGCAAAGAACTAAATTGCTGTTGCTGATATTTATTAGCAGGATAAATAGAGTTATTTAGAAAGGTAATTTTATAAAAATTATTAAGAACCAGGTAAGTATCATTTTCATCTCACTGACATTTCATATGGAAATTGTCTTGGTTACCTTGTCTTGGAAACCTTTCTTCCGAGTAAATACTATGTTTTAAACATTGCACATCTGAAGAGTACAAATGTTTTAAGTGACTGTATGTCAGGCTAAATTTGAGTACTTTATTCCAGATACCCTGAATTAGGAATACTGTGTGGTTTGCATTGCAGCAATTTTTCACTCTGTAAGTGTGTGTGTATTTTGAAAGAATTTCTCTCTGCATATTCAGATATTAAATAAAATAATCATGATTGGTTCTGCCATATTTAGTACCAGATCTTTTTAAAATAAACTTTTGACTATTCTACCAAGACTTCAAAGGGTCAACGAAAGAGGGGAAGGCTCTCAATGAGATGGAAAGACACGGTGGCTGCAGCGATGGGCTCAAGTACACAGTAGGGATAGTGAGTCTGGCACAGGACCGGGAAGTGTTTCGTTCTGTTGTACATAAGGTTGCTGTGAGTCAGAGAGGACTCAATGGCACATAACAACAACCAAAATTAAAATAATAAATAGGTAAGCTCACAAAGCCCATTTTGAATGGTGAAAAGATATATAGACTCTTGCCTAGGTTCTAGATTGCATAATCTGTGTGCTTCCACCTACTTAAGTATGTTTTTATTGTTTGTGAGCCTAAAACATGTATAAACCCTTTTATACATGTATAAAACTCTTTTACCATATGTATATTTAAATAAGCAACACTTCATATCATCTCCATATGAGGTGAAATATTTCCTTAACACCAACACAACACAAGGCAGTTCTCAGCCAAAGCAAATAGAAGAATGAGTGCTTTGTTAATCATCCGTAACTAACGTGTGTGTACACAGAAAGAAAAAAAATCAAATCTGTTTTTGACAAGAATCTTTTAATGGAATTAACAAAAAAAGAAAGAAAGAAAGAATAAGTCAGGCCATTCTAATATATGAGTTTAAGTTAGTTTTTATTTTTACCAATGCAAGCACATAGTAACAAATCAAACAGTATGGAAGAACTTTCAATGACAACCAATGTTCTTCTGCCCACCCCCTTTGTACCTCCATCCCTTGAGGCAGCCTCTTCTAACTGCTTCAGATTTTAGTTCTTCTGGTAGATCCCTCCGTGATTCTAAGTCTAATATGATATGCCTTTGTTATGTTTCATGATTTATCAACTTTGGACAACATTTATTAACTTTCTAATTCAAATTGCACATGCCTAGCTAGTGCATTTCAGAGATAACAAGTATTATTCCTTGCCAATTCTCTCAATTCACTTCTTCTCTCAGTGATGTTTCTCAGGGGATCAATATATCTCCACCATTGTGCTTGCCACTGTTCCTGTTGTTGTTGTTGTTATATGCCATCGAGTCAACCCCGATTCATAGCGACCCCTCCTTCGGTTGCTGAGGCAGTATCACCGCGGAAGTAGAGTGCACTCTTCCTACTACCTCCAAAATTGGCCTTATGAAGCTCACCTTCACCATCTGTACCTACTGTCTGATTTTCATTCTACCTTTTTTCCTTGTTAAAATCTATTCTTTGCCTCTTTTTTATGATATTGAAGTTTGAATAAATCATAGGTTCAGATTTGGGGGAAAATATATTTTTCCTTTTTAAAATATACAGAATTATTTTCAAAAATATCTGTAAAGCCCTAAGTAACGGCCTTTCCTCCGGCCCCCTGTGTGTCATTGGGCCTTGGTAAAAAGTAGGTTCCCTTACCCTTCTGTGGTATATTAATAGTCTGGCATAGGATTTTGACCTTTAAAAACTGAAAGAGAACAGACTTGATGATTTTATAATCTAAAATTTTTGGCATTCTTCTCGTAGGACTCTTAGTGTAAAGAAAAATAATGAATTTTGTAGTATCCATCTTTACCCACCCTGCTGCCCATTCTGCTTGGCTCAGTTAACTAGTCCTTTCTATTCTTTTTCCAACAAACCCCTTTAACATAATTCATTCCTCCCCTTCATTTTTTCCTAGGAAATAATTTCAGTGAATCAGGATAGATATGGAGCTCAATATTTAGTTTTAAAACTTTACTCTTCTAGAATACATTGATTCTTTCTAGAGATTCCCATACAGGTTTTAGTCTGTTTTAAAAAGCTTGCTTAGGACTCTGCCTGGAAATTACATGAAACTGTGTGAATTTACATAAATCTTCCTTCCTAGCACTATTTGAATTACATTTGTTAACTTCTGTTACTCTACAAAATCAATAATACCTGTATAGTTAAGTCAGAATTCCTGCCTTCAATACAGGGATATTTAGACTATGGATCAGGTTATAATTGTTGTTTTTTCTTTTGTTTTTTTTAAGTTGTTGTAAACACTGTGAGGAGTAGGCATTCCAGTATCCAAAATGCTTTGCCTTTTGAAGTAGCCTAACTTACTCTGAGGATCTGACTTCTTTTTTCTTAGTATGTTGTTGTTGTTGTTGTTATGTGCCATTGAGTCGGCGTATAGTCAGCAGAATTTACTCTGTTATACTGCCTAGTCAAGTGTCAGAAATAAACATGATTCTGTTTCTTTCCTAATTCAGTCCTTGTGTTAGTTGAAATTTTCTCTTTACAAATATATAATGTAAGGTATTAAATACCTTATATTATATCTTATATTATATATTTGTAAAGAAAAAATTTATAAATATATAAGATACTGATATTTTTCTTTTTTACTTTTTTCTTTATCAAGTAATAATTTCAAAAAGTACATTTTCATGGAATTGTGCTATTTTATAAAGGGATCAATATAATCATTGACTTTAAATGAAAAAACAAAATTTTATTTCCTATGTTTTCTATGTCTTTAGGCTATCATCATATTACTAATATCTTAAACTACAGAGAACTAATCAAATCTCTTAGAAATAATGAGTTTTTGCCATTTTCATATATTCCTCATGAACAGGGATTTTTTTTTTTTTTCCGTTCAAATGATGAGTGAACTACTTCTAAAACAGCAAAATAAAAAGTGCCTCAAGAAATTTAAAAGCATACACTTTAAATAAGCATATGTCTCAGAAGT
>NW_006921633.1:14956034-14959228 GCF_000298275.1 Orycteropus afer afer
TAAAGTATATATAAAATGTCTCAGATGATATATCACCCACGTTTTCAAAAAGTTTTGCATGAGCTTGCATTTTTCTTGAAATTATTTCTTTAATTTTACTAACTAGTAAAACTGGAAAATGAGTAATTTTCCCACTTCTGTAATTTCATTATTAGTTTTTCATATTAAGTAATTTTTTTAATTGAAAAAGTAATAGATGGTCAAAGTTTGTTTTTTTTTCCCAACTAATACAGGAGAGTGAAAATTAATTTGGTCTCCCTATCTTCTCCCCCTCTTCTTTTCCCCAGAGAACTTACTGTTAAGTTTCATATATATATCTCCAGAAAAACACCTTTTAATACCCAGTAAGAGCATAATAACAATGTTTTCTACCTTAGTTTTTTTTTCATTTAACTGTATACACTGACAGTTTTTATGTATACAAGAAATGCAAAAAATTTATTACGTCTTATTTTCCCACAAAAAACTTAGTTTTCACTGTTAGCATTTTTAAATGTAAAGTTTTTATCACAGATGAAACATGGTTTATTCAAAGTGCAGTTTAATACTTTGAATTCTATGTCATATATCACTTATAAAGGACTTTGGCATGTTTTATGTTACTGGGTCCTCTCAAAAGCACTGTAAATAAAGCCTAAGGACTGTGCAATATTTTTTATAGGTTTATTAAATTCAAATTTTTATCTTTCTTGAACACTACCTTCAGTGACTTCTGACTTTTTTGTTATTTGTTAGAACAGGCAGAGGCAGATCTTGTTCTTTGTCTTCTAAGTTCTTCCCCCTCCCTGGGCCTCTTCTCCTGAAACACACACGTATTATGCACACATACTCTCTCTCTCCTTTAAAACATTATCAAGAGAGGTGCACTCCTTCCTTTTATCTTTCCTAGTTCTCCAGAAACTTGTTAAAGGATTGTATTCTCTTCTTTAAAACGACAGGCATTTAAGAAAACCTAACTGAATGATCATTCCTTTTTGTTCTATGAACATTGTCTGACTGCTAAAGTATGAAATGTAGAATATACAGATTTCTGTGTTTGTTTGTAAAGAAATAGTCAAATACTGTTTACAGTTCTACTGACTCTTAGCTATGACTGGCTTTTTATCAGGTCACTTTTCGTGCAGTAACCTGGTGGTAGTTGCTGTTACTTGTATTCTAATTTGACAGCATGCTAGGTGCCACACTCAGTGCCACATCCCAGCCCCACAGGCACAATCTGATTGGCAGAAAGATATTCCCATAGAATGGTAATAATTGTGTAAAAGCAAAAAGAATTGAAATTTTTATCAATAGTTAACCTGATAATTCTCCAAGTAAGTCTGTTTAAGGCTTTAGTTTTCAGAGATAGCTGCCTTTTAAGATACTTACCTTTACTAGTATTAGTGAATAGACAAAATATGCCAGCCAAGTGTGATGCTGTAGAATGTGTAGGGGCAAATTTATTTCACTTACTTTAACGCAATCCCTTTTGCTTAAAAAGAAAATTGTTTTTGCCTATTAGAGGATGGAGGATACCCAAACATGAACTCTTTTTGGCCAATATCTACTTAATAAATAAATAATGTAAATAATAGAAGAACTGATGATAGGATTTAAAATAAGATTTAAACTACCATGCCAAATTGTTATAGATATGTCTTGATAAACTTACAGCAGTTTAAGTTTCTGAGCTCCTTTTCTTCCTCATCTGTAAACAAGAGCAAAAACACCAGCCTTGTCTATTTAACACATCGTTAATGAAGATCAACTAAATATGTCAAAGTAGGTCACTAATTCTAAAATGGTAAGAATAGTTATTAACTTTCTAGTACAGTTTGATCAAGTGGTATGAAAGCATAGATAATTTTTTCTATAAGAATTGTCTGGAATATATGGAAATAAGGAAATAGACACAAGTGGAATTAAAAGGTAATTTTTGTTTCATATAAAAATAAACATCAGTGAAAATCTCAACTTTTCTTTCTTGGCAAACTGTCAAGTGTAGTCGGTTGTCTTTACCTCTTTAGAGGCATTTTAATATGTTGGCTGTGGTGGTTACAAGTGTGGGCTCTGATGCTTGAAAGGCTCTTTTGCGATGTACTGATCTGTACAATGGAGATGGTAATCATGCCTATATCATAATAGTGTTGTGAGTTAATACATGTGCTTAGTACAGTGCCTGATACATCATAAGTCATTACAGTTTTTTGTATTGTTATTGATAAAACTTAAGCAGCAGCTAGAGTTAAAGAAATCTATGATGTAAGAAATGTTTAGCTGTTTCCACTACAGGAAAAAGTTCTGAGAGATGTTGTTGTGTGTAAAGGTCTTATACATGAGAAATCAAGCTTTCATATTAAATGCTCCAAAGAAAACTATACATGTAATTAGGGTTGGTGAGGTTATTCTTGCAAAAAGCCGTGGAGTAGATATATCATACAAGCCATGTTTATCTGTAATTGCTTATTGATAAAGTTCCCTGTAATCAGATAAATTATCTATTAGAAATGATAGTAATTTGAAGTGTTGAATCTTATATTTTACAATATTTGCCAATTTTTAGCTGAAAATGTTCGTTGATCTTTATGTTACCTCTTTGGTTTTTACACTGTAGTTTGGAGAATTATACCTATTTGTGTGTGACTGTACAGCTTTACATTTTAATAGTTAGTTATGTCTTTTCAGCTTCTGAAAGTTAAGACATTTTCCTCACCCTGGAGCTGAAAAATAAGAAATCACCTGCCTGTCTTCCTGTTCGTAGGCAAGGCCATACCTAAAACATCACAGAAAGCTATAGTAATTATCTTTTTTAAAAAAAAAAGAAAAAAAATCTAAAAAGATTCTACCACTTGCCCTGAAGCAAACTCAGTGCTACAAAAATATGTATTTAAGTATTTAATTAGACTGGAAGCTATAAAGTTGGGGTATCAATATGAGGACCTAGAAACCTCCTTTCCTCTCACCTTTCATACTTTTTTATTTACCTTTAGGGGAAAAATAACTTTTCAAACACTTAATCTACTTGTTTCAAAAGCAAGTAAATGTTTGTGAGAACTGTGTTCTATAGTGCCAGAATCTGGAAGTCCAAGAAAGATGTATTCTAACCATGGTATTTTACTCATAGTCCTTCAGGTAGGTTTAGAGGTGACTGTGTTGGATAGGGTTCTCTAGAGAAACACAAAAACCAGCAAAGTATATATATATATATATATATA
>NW_006921633.1:14965632-14986290 GCF_000298275.1 Orycteropus afer afer
TATATCTGGAATGCTGTTTTTTCCAGTTTGTTCCTCGGATAGTATTACAGGTAGGCCACACCCCTGGGGAAACTCCCCCTAGACTGACCGGCCGCTTAGGACATAGTCATGTGATCCATCATGAGAAACAACACTCACAAGTGAAGTCCAGCCAAGTTGACAGATCTTCAACTATCACAGTGACCATGCAAGGTGCTGAAAAAGTCACCTATAGGAAAAGATGAAGAACTCCATGTGGTTACCATATCTCCTTTAGAAACCACCACATTGAAATTCAAGCATTCTACTCACCAAATTAAAACTACTCAAATTAAAAGGCAAAGATGGTATTTCATCACATAAAGGTAAAAACATGTTATCTGCAACTTAGAAAAATTCAAGCATTCAGTAGTTCTTTTGCCAGTCATCTGTAACCCGTAAGTGGGTCTTTCATCTATTCTCTACTTCTTTGCACAAACTGAATGGTCCTGGTAGTGAGGGCAGTGATGATGGTTACATTTTGAATCTCTGGTGGCATAGTGCCTAAGGCATTTGACTGCTAACCAGAGGGCTGGCGGTTCAAACCCATCAGCCACTCCTCAGAAGGAAGATTGGGCAATCTACTTCCCTAGTGATACCACCTCGGAAACCCAAGAAGGGGGGTTGCTATGAGTCAGATCCAACTCAACAGCATTGAGTTGAGATGTGATGTTTCAACCCTAGATTATCCTTAAGAATCCTGTTGCCCCTGAAAAATTTCATCTACCTTATGATTTAAATTTGTGTGATATGTCTGTGGCAGAAGATAATCTATCATACCTATTTTCTTTCTTTAATGTTATTTCTAACACTAAACCTATAGTAATACTTTAAAGACTTAATATCAGAAAGGCTTTTGTTGTTGTTGTTAATGAGGTGAAGGTGGTGGTTTTTAGCTGTGTGATATATAAAAATTCAGGACTATAGCCTAAGATTTGTTGATTAAGAACTGCTAAAGGCTATAGGATTGTATTTCTATTTTGCAGTTGTCCAGAGACTATGTAAACTATATCACTGAAAAAAAGATTTCTGAATAGACTTGTTGTGAAGTGGTGTAATCCAAGCTGATCATGTACAAATCTTCAAGGTTGTTTTGTTTGGGTAGATAATGGTTCCCACAGAAAAATATGAAGGTATATCTCTGTAATGTTCTTCCAGATTATGATGAAATGACTACATTCTGCCACATATAGTTATTTTTTAAGCAAATATTCATTAGCGTGCAGGCACAAAGCAGTTCATAACAATTTGTTCTGTAAGGTCCATGAAGGAAGCTTCCTTTCATGGAAACTGCCATTTATAAGGCAGAATTCATTTATCCTTTTCATTAGCATAAAGGCTATCAGAAATCCAGCTATAGATCTTGGTGGGTTGTTATACCCTGCATATGCAAGGACGGAGAACACCTATGCCATATTTTATCTAATTCACAATTGCCTCATTTTTTAATGTTAGTAATCAAAGCCCCATTCTAGCATTCATCTTGTTAACAAAACCATACATTTTACCAATAAACTCTATTTCTGATATTCACAAAGCAGATTAGCAATGACTCAAAAGTTGATCAATTTGTAGATTAAAGAAGCCCTTGTGGTCCCTGCCTCTAAAATATAGCTGTTTCTTTTTCTTTTTTTATTTTCATTGTGGTGAAAACATACATAAGACATTCACCTCTTACAGCTCAGGGACATTGATGACATTTATCATGTTGTGTCACCATTTTTACTATCCTTTTCCAAACTATTCCACCACCATTAGCATAAACTCAGTGCCCCACAAACAAAAGCTTGCCCTTTCCCCCTTCCTCCTATCCTACCCCTGGTAACCACTAATAATGTTTGGTCTCTCTCTCTCTCTCTCTCTCTCTCTCTCTCTATATATATATATATATATATATATGGAGCTCTGGTAGCATAGTGGCTAAGTCACTTGCCTGCTAACCAGACGGCTGGCGGTTCAAACCCACCAGCCACTCCTCGGAAGGAAGGTTGGGCAATCCTACTTCTGTAGTGATACTGCCTCGGAAACCCAAGGAGGGGTCGCTATGAGTCGGGGCCGACTCGACGGCACATAACAACAACAACAACAACAACAACAATATATATATATATCCCCCAAGTCTATGTAAGACTTTACTCCTTTCCCCTCTCATCCCTGGTAACCACAAAGAAAGTTTCCTTCCATGTATAAACTTTTCCTTGATTTCTTACAATGGTTAACTAATAAAATATTTCTCCTTCTGCAGTTGAGTTACGTTACTCGGCATAATGTCTTCCAAGTTCATCCACATTATGCAGTGTTTTGCAGACTGTACATTACTTTTTAGGGTTGCATAGTATTCCATTGTGTGTATGTACCACAGTTTATTTATCCATTCCTTGGTTGGTAGACACTTAGGTTGGTTCCATCTCTGCTATTTTGAATAGTGCTGTGCTTATATCTGTTTGTGTTGTGGCTTTCACTTCTTTAAGATGGGATTGCTTGATCAAATGGTATTTCTATTTCCAACTTTTTAAGGAATCGCCATACCAATTTCTACAGTGGTTATATCATTTTACAGTCCCACTAGCAGTGTATGAGAGTGCCAGTCTCTCCACATTCTTGCCAGCATTTGTTATTTTCTGTCTTGTTGAACTTTGCTATTAATGCTGGAGTGAGATTGTATCTTGTGGTTCTTTTGATCTGCATCTCTTTAATGGTTAATGATCATGAACATTTCTTCATCTGTTTGTTGGCTGACTGAATATCTTGTTGTTGTTAGGTCTGTCGAGTCAGCTCCTATTCATAGTGACCCTCTGTACAGTAAAATGGAACACTGCCTGGTCCTGTACCATCCTCACAATCCTTGCTATGCTTGAACCCATTGTTGCAGCCACTGTGTCAGTCCATCTCATTGCAGATCTTCCCCTCTTTCCTTGATCCTCCACTTTACCAAGCATGACATCCTTCTCCAGGGAGTGGTCTCTCTTGATAACATGGCCAAAGTAGGTGAGATGAAGTCTGGTCATTCTCACTTCTAAGGAACATTCTGGCTGCACTTCTTCCAGGGTAGATTTGTTTGTTCTTGTGGCAGTCCATGGTATTTTCAGTATTCCTCACCAACACCATAATTCAAAGGCATCAGTTCTTCCATCTTCTTTATTCATTGTCCAGCTTTCACATATAAGGTGATTGTAAATACCATGGCTTGGATTAGGTGTACCTTACTCTTCAAAGTGACATCTTTACTCTGATATTTTAAAGGGATCTTTTGCAGCAGATTTCAGTGTGATACGTTATCTTCATTTCTTGACTGCTGCTTCCATGCATGTTGATTATGGATCCTAGTCAAAGGAAATCCTTGCCAACTTCTGTCTTTCCTCTATTTGTTGTAATGTTGCTTATTGGTCCAGTTGTGAGGACTTTTGTTTTATGTTAAGAGTAATCCATACTGAAGACTGTAGTCTTTGATCTTCATCTAAATGCTTCAAGTGATCTTCACGTTCAGCAATCAATATTGTATCATCTGCATATCACAGGTTGTTAATGAGTCTTCCTCAAATCCAGATGCCAGATGCTTCTTCATATAGTCTGGCTCTTGGATCATTTGCTCAGCATACAGATTAAATAAGTGTGGTGAAAGGATATAGTGCTGACCCACACCCTTCCTGATTTTAAACCATGAAGTATTCCCTTGTTCTGTTCAAATGACAGCCTCTTGGTCTGTGTAAACTTAATTGTGCTCATGAAGAACCTATACATTAAATAGGAATAGATGACATTAGATATGAATAGATGATCACTGTGACACATTCAATCAGTAAAGAAGTATATAAAATAATAATATGAAAATTGGATTTCCAGTAAGATAGCAGAATAGGCAGACAAGCTACAAGACCCTCTTCAACAAAGAAAAGAGAAACCAATTGACACAGATACAGAAGATAATCCTGGAGTCCTGAGCTTTGAAGGGAAGAATACAGAAGGGGATTGAAAACCAACTAGTAGAATAACCTGAATGTAAGCAGTGAATAAGGAGACAAGCAGAGCTGCAGACTGTCAGCTCTCCTTACGACATGGACAGCCTGAATATTTCCAAGTGGTGTTAGGACCTGAGAGTTAACCTAAAAATCGGCCCTGCCACAAGGGCTCGATGGATGACTATACTGGTGGCTGGTGACTACAAAGGGGAACAGTAATGAAGGAAGCAAACTGAGCTGTAGACTTTCAGCTGTAAGGAAGGCACAATCATTTTGAATGTTTACAAGTGGTGGCCATTTTGGATTTTTAAAGCAACAACATTCTTGTTCAGATTCCAGGGCCTTAGAGTAGGCTCCACTTGCTGAGGACATCATGGACATATAGGAGGCTGATGACTAGAAAGGAAACAGATGGTGAGTGCACAAGTGCTCCCAGCTAGTGAACAGAGGAGCACAGTACCCAGCTTACTCAGATAACATCCAAACAAAGAAAACAAAAATCTTGGGCAAATCACTCCAACATACAATCATGAATTAAATATAAGCACAAAATTGTCACAGTGTCTCTCAGACAAGAGCACATCACAATCTGCACAAAGAAGCAAGATAAAACAGTAGAAACAAGGGACCAGGATACAGACCCAGAACATATCCCTGAGGAAGAAGCAGCATTGGAACTCCCTGATAAGGAATTCAAAAGAATTATATTTAGGTATCTTCAACAGATTGAGAGACATATCAAGGAAAACATTGACAAAATTAAGTAAAATGCAGACAAAACCCTAGACCAATTTCAGAAGACAATATGAGAACACAATGACAGAGTAAATGACAAATTAGAAATGATACAAAATCTATAGATAGAAATCCAAAAGATTAAAACTAAATTTTCAGAAATAGATAACACATTGGATGGGCAAATGAGTAGAGTTGAATCAATGGAAGACAGAATTAGTGAGATAGAAGACAAATACCTCAGTACTTCTTTGGAAAGGGACCAGACAGAAAAAAGATCAAAACAAATTGAAGAAAGCCTAAGATTCATATGGGATAACATCAAGAGGAATAACCCATTTATAGTTGGAATTCCAGAACTGGATGAGACAAAGAAAACCACAGAGAAAATTGTGGAAAATTTGTTGGAAGAGAATTTCCCTGATATGATGAAAGATGAGAATATGTCATTCAGGAAGTCCAACGAACCCTAAACAGGATAGACCCCAAAAGAGAATCACCACAGTATGTCATCATCAACTCACCAAAACCAAAGACAAAGAATCCTGAAAGCAGGATGTTAAAATCAAAAAGTTACCTACAAAGGGCAACCAATAAGACTAAGCTCAGATTTCTCTGCACACAACATGCAGGCGAGAAGGCAATGGGATGGTATATATAAAACCCTGAAAGACAGAAACTTCCAACCAATAATTATATACCTGCCAAAATTGTCCCTCAAATATGATAGTGAAATTAGGACATTTCCAGATAAACAGAAATTAAGGGAATTTATTAAAACCAGACCAGACTTACAAGAGATGCTACAGGACATCCTTTGGACAAAGAACTAACAACAGCAAACAACAACCAACCATTAACACACATGATGACATGACCCAGAAACCAGCTCAGTTATGGAAGTATCCAAAGTAACTAATCCTAAAAGATTGTTAACAGAGAACCAGAAACATCAGTTGGCAAATGAGGACAACTACAAACCAAAAAGAGGGAAAAGATTGTGTAGTTACAGAACTTCTAAATGATGAGGAAATCAGGACAATTGCAAGATAGAATGGACTGTTCTAAACTTGGGAAGAAAATTATAAATCACAGGTAACCTCAAAGAAAAATGATAAACCTTCACATCACAATAAAAAGGAGGACAGGCACAAATATGTAGAAAATACTAAAATAGTAGCAATGAAGGAAGTGACAACACAATTCGTAAACAAAATGAGCTCAGCACAGAAAATTATATGGAACAAATAAATCAGTATCCATGAAAAAACACATAACAAAATGACAGCCACAAATTCATACTTGTCGATAATTATACTGAATGTCAGTAGATTAAATCCCTACTCAACAGGTGGAGAATTGCAGACTAGATAAGAAAAGATAACCCTTCAATATGCTGTCTACAAGAGAGAAACCTTAGAGACAAAGACAAAATAGACTGAAAATCAAAGGTTGGAAAAAGGTATATCAAGCAAATGGCAACCACAAAAGAGCAGGAATGGCAGTATTGATTTTGGATAAAATTGGCTTTAAGGCAAAAATCACCATAAGAGACAAGGAAAGACATTATATGCCAATTAAAGGATTGATTGAACAAGAGGACATAACCAAAATAAATATCTATGGACCCAATGAAAAAGCCCCAAAATATATAAATCAGACTTTAACAGATTGAAAAGACAAATTGATGACTCCACAGTCATAGTGGGAGACTTTAATACACCACTTTCAATGAAAGATACAACAACTGGAAAGAAACTGAACAAAGATGCAGAAGAACTAAACAGTACAATCAACCAACTTGACCTTATAGACATCTACAGTGCACTTCACCCAACAATAGAGGAATATACATTCTTTTCTAGTACACATGGAACATTCTTCAGGAATGGACATATGTTAGGCCACAAAGCAAGCCTTAATAAATTTAAAAATATTGAAATACTGTGAAGCGTTTTCTTATCATATTGGTATAAGATTAGAAATCAACAATAGGAAGATGAACGGAAAAAGAGCTAACACATGGAAACTGAATAACACCCTCCTTGAAAACAACTGACCAACAGATGAAATAAAAAATGAAATTAAAAAATTTTAAAAATGAGAATGAAAACACAACATGCCAAATCTTTGGGACACAGCAAAAGCAGTGATCAGAGGCCAACTTATAGCAATAAATGCACACATCAAAAAAGAAGAAAGAGCCAAAATCAGCACCTTAACCCAACACCTCCAACAATTAGAAGAAGAGCAGCAAAAACACCTACAGTCACCAGAAGAAAAGAAATAATAAAGAATAATAAATAAAAAAGAATAATAAGTGAAACAGAAAATAGACAATAGAGAAAATCAACAAGATGAGAAGTTGGCTTTTTGAAAAGATTTAAAAAATTATACAAGCCACTGGCAAATTCAACAAAGGAAAAGAGGGAGAGAATACAAATAACACAAATAAAAAACAAATTGCACAAAATCACAACAGAAGCAACAGAAATTAAAGGGATAATATCAGGATACTATGAAGAACTCTATTCCAACAAATATGAAAATCTGGAAGAAATGGGTGGATTTCTAGAAACACACTACTTATCTAAACTAACACCGACTGAAGTGAAAAATTTGAACAGGCCCATCACAAAAGAAGAAATTGAATAGATCCTAAAAGAAATTACCACCAACAACAAAAAAGCCCTAGCCCAGATGGTTTCACTAGAGAAGTCTACTGAATATTCAGAGAAGAAATGGCACCAATCCTACTCAAACAATTCTAGAACATAGAAAAGGATGGAATCCTCGTAAATTCATTTTATGAAGCAAGCATACCTTGATACCCAAACCAGCAAAGACATAACTAAAAAGGAGCACTACAGACCAATATCCCTTGTGAATATAGATGCAACAATCTTTAACAAAATCCTAGCCAATAGACTCCAACAACATATCAAAAAAACAATACATTATGACCAAGTGGGGCTCATACCAGGTATGCAAGGATGGTTCAACATTAGAAAAATAATCACCGTCATCCATCCCATAAATAAAACAAAGGAAAAGAACCACATGATTATATCTATTAATGCAGAAAAGACATTTGAGAAAATCCAACACCCAATCCTGATCCAAATTGTCAGCAAAATAGGAGTAGAAGGGACATTCCTCAACATAATAAAGGACATATGTGCAAAACCAACAGCCAGCATTATTTTCAATGGACAGAGACTGTGAAACCATTCCCTTGCAAGTGAGAACCAGACAAGGATGCCCTCTTTCACCAGTTCTGTTAAGCATTGTATTGGAAGTCCTAGCCAGGGCAAGAAGGCAAGAAAGGGAAATCAAAGGCATTCAAATTGGTAAGGAAAAAAATAAAGCTATTCCTTTTTTGCTGATGATATGATCCTATACCCAGAAAACCCAAGAGACTCAGCAGAAAAACTACTGGAACTAGTTGAGAAATTTAGCAGCTGTTAAAAATCAGTTGGATTCCTGTACACCAGCAAAGAGGTTGCTGAAAAGAGGATAAGGAAATCAATACCATTTACAGTAGCTACCAGAAAAATAAAATACTTGGGACTAAATCTCACTAGAGACACAAAAGACCTGTACAAAGAAAACTACAAAATACTACTCCAAGAAACCATAAAAGATCTACATAGATGGAAGCACATACCATGCTCATGGATAGGAAGATTGAACATTATGAAAATGTCAATACTACCCAAAGCGATTTATACATTCAGTGCAATACCAATCTAGATCCCATCAGCATTCTTTAAGGATATGGAAAAACGAATCACTAATTTTATATGGAAAGGAGAGAGAGCTTGCAAAACACTATTGAAGAACAACAACAAAGTAGGAAGTCTCACATTCCCAAATCTCAAAACCTGTTACACAGCCACAGTAGTCAAAAACAGCCTGGTATTGGTACGATGACAAATGCATAGACCAGTGGAATAGAATTAAGAACCCAGAAATAAATCCATCAACCTATGATCAGCTGAGTTTTGACAAAGGACTGAAATTCATTAAATGGGGAAGAGATGGTCTCTTTAACAAATGGATACAACCACTTTGGAAAGCAGTATGGCGATTCCTTAAAAAGTTGGAATTAGAAAATAACATTTGATCCAGCAATCCCATTACTAGGTATGTATCCTAAAGAAGTGAGAGCCAGGACAAGAACAGATGTATGCATACCCATGTTCATTGCAGCACCATTTACAAGAGCAAAAAGATGGAAACAACCTAGGTGCCCATCAACAGAAAAATGGATAACCAAACTGTGGTACATACACACAATGGAATACTAAACAACACTAAAGAATAATGTAGATTCTGCAGAATACCACATAACGTGGATGAACTTGGAGGACATTATGCTGAGTGAAATAAATTAATCACAGAAGGACAAATATTGTGTTAGTTCATTATTGTAAAAAGTTGAGGAAGGATTTATATGTGGAAGGAAACTTTCTTTGTTGGTTACCAGGGAGAGGAGGGAACACTACAAAAATGAAAAAATAAAATACAGAAAGAAATTTTGGAAGATAAAAAAATATGTGAAAATTCTTCCCACCTCCCCCCACACACTTAATTCTTCTAGACATTTTTCAACTGAAAGTACACATATGTACATATGTTTGATGTTGCTAGGTTTCTGTGTTGTTCTTCAGTGTGATCATACTTTACATATTGTTTGGTAAATTGCTTTCTCACTTTATAGTATGTAATTGCACAGTTTTCTGAGCACAAATAGGTATACTGTAATGATTTAATAATTCTTCTACTGATTGATATTTAAGGTGGTTTTCCAGTTATTTTGATGGTATCATGAATAGCAATACATTGCAAATTTATGCATACATGCAGGAATATATGTAGAATACACAACTACACCAAGAAAAAAAACATTGCCATCAAGTCAATTCCAACTCATAGTGGCCATATGTAACAGGGTAGAACTGCCCTATAAGGTTTCCAAGGCTGTAAATCTTTATGGAAGCAGACTGCCTACCTCATTGTTCTCCCACAGGGCAGATGATGGATTCAAACCAGTGACCTTCTGGTTAGCAACCAAATGCTTTAACCCTTGTACCACCAGAGCTCCTTATGTATAGGAGAGAGTCCCAGAAATGGTATTGTTAAGTTGAAGTTAACATTTATTTTATTTTGATAGTTTTAATGCTAAAAGAATATTCTCATTAAAGGCTGTAACTATTTAAATTCCCACCAACAACGTTTGAAATTCCTGCTTTCTGTACCCTCGCCAAGCCCTGGATATTACCAGACTTTTAAACTTTTGTTACTCTGATGTGTGCTATCTAATTATTTTAATTTACTCTGTCCTGATAGCTAGTAAAGCCCTGATAACTAGTAAAGTTGTTCTGATAACTAGTAAAGTTGAACATTGTGTTATATGTTTAGTGGATATTTGTATTTTTTCTGTGAGTTGCCTATGCTTTGTCATTGCCAGTTTTCTATTGAATTGATTACACAATTGACCCTTGAACAATGTGGGGATTAGGGGTGCAGATGCCCCACATGGTGAAAAATCCACATATAACTTTCACGTCTCGAAAACTTAACTATTCATAGTCTTCCGTTCACTGGGATCCTTACTGATAAACATAAGCAGTTGATGAACACAGTTCTTGCCATAGAGTTGCTAAATTTTCACATGAAGACACTCACACACATATACAACAGATAAGTTTATTAACTCTACGGCATGATGATTATTTACTGTTCATTAAGTGGAAGTGGATTATCATAAAGGTCTTCATCCTCATTGTTGTCTTCATGTTGAATAGGTTTAGGAGTGCTGTCTCAGGGGTGGCAGAGGCAGAAGAGGTAGAGAAGGTGGAAGGAAAGCAGGAGAGGCAGGCATATCCAGTGTAACTTTATGGAAATACATCATAATTTCTGTCTGACTTTTTTGCTTTGTCATTTCTCTAAAAATGTTTCTTTATGGTACCAATCCTTCTTTCACCTGTTTGCTTTAGTATCAGTGCCCATAACATAGAAGGGTCCATTTCATGAAAGAAGTGAAAAGCAATCTTGAATAATCAGAGGCCTTCAGCCAGATTGTTTAATGTCAGTTTGTCTTCTGTGACTGCTTCTTTTACATCTTCTTCCTCATCATCTGGCACTGGTTCAGAAGTGTTCACCTCCATCAAGTCACCTGTTAATTCCTCTGATGTGGTGTTTATTAGCTCTTGAATTTCTCCAAGATCCATATCTTGAAAAAAATCCATGTATAAATAAATGGTCCCACCTGATCCAAACCCATGCTATTCAAGGGTCAACTGTATTTTTTTTCATCTGTAGATCTTTGTATCTTTCTTTTACACATTGCTTATTATACAGATATTTTCCCCTTTCCTGTCTTTTTTTTTTTTTTTTTGTATTACAAATGTTGCCTTTCACTCCAATTTGTGTTTTTTCTTTTGTGCACTACAGTGTAGTAGTTCAGTGTGTCAATTATAGAGTCAAGATTGCCTGGGTTCAAATTCTAGCTCTTTTCTTTCCTAACTGTGTAACCTTGGGGAGGTTACTTAATCTCTTTGTGGGTAGGTTTTCTATCTTTAAAGTAGGATAATAACAGTATCTAACTGATAGGGTTACTATACTATGAGGAACAAAGTAAAGCATTTACTGTAATATTTGCTGGCCTGTATAGCCATTACATACCCTCTGGGGCACAGTTTTCCACTCTAACACACACAGGGTTACCATGAGTCAGAATTGAGTCAAGAACAACTGATTCTTTTTATATTGCTTATAATATGGAAAATTATAAACAACCTCAATGTTCAAATACCTGGGATTAGCTAAATTATTGTGTGCATAAAATGGAATATTTGTAGCCATTATAAATGGCATTAAGGTAAAGTATTTATTGAAATGGAACTATGTTAATCATATTTGAATTTAAAAAAAATCAGTTTACAAAAGAATATTACATACTGAGAGGTTCTGAGTACAAGATGGCAGACTAGACAGATACGGTCTCCAGGCCCTCTACAACAGTGATTCAAAAAATCAAGGGAAACAGCTACAGGTGACAATCCTGGATTCCAGAGCTTCAAAAGAAAGGATAATGAAGTAGATCAGATACTGATAAGAGGAAGAGGTGGAACAAAAACAGTGAACAGGGAGTGGTAAACTGCTAACTAGCACAGTGTGGCCATTTTGTCTTATTGCAAGCAGTGTTCTGATCAGAGTAGAAGCTGGGCTGCTTTTTTTAAAAAAAAGAAAAAAGAAAAAAAACTTTCTCCTTAGTTCTTCTGTCCTTCCGTGAAGAGCAGGAGCCCCTCCCCAGCTGCCTATGTGGTTAGCAGTACCTGTCCCCACCCTGTCCTGGTTGGAAGTGTGCGCTCTGGCATTCCATTCCTGCACAGCCATGTTTGGTGGCTGGCACTTTTGATATTACTATGCTTTTTTTCTTTCTTCCTTCTCCTTAGTTCTTCTCTCTTCTCCACCTTGTTTTCCTCATCTTTATTTTCTTGCATGTTTCCTTTTCTTCACCAGTCTCTCAGGAGCACATCTCTGTCAGCAATGTGTCTCTTACGTCTCTCTCTCTCCCTCAGCAGCATGTCTCTTTCATGTCTCTCAGTAGTGTGTTTCTGTCAGCAACACGTCTTTTTCAGTCAGAGAGACAACTTCTTCCTCTAGCAGGGCTCCTTTTGAGCCTGGCAGAATGGTCAAACTAACCAATCACGACATCAGAATTTTATATACCTGAGAGAGAGTGAACTTCCAAGAAGACTGCTTTGTGTTGCTCCAAGTGGATGACTTTAACAAGCAGCTACTCAGCTACTCATGGCAAAGTGGGAGTTACAAATACTAGGGCTAGAAAAGCCATATCATGTGATTTACTACACTGCAGACCCAAAGACAAAAAATAAGCTAAAAAACCAAAGGTTAGAAAAATGCATATCAAGCAGAGGACAACCAACAAAAGGGCAGGAGTGGCAATATTACTTTGTGGTAAAATAGACTTTAAGGGAAAGACAAACAAAAGAGACGAGGCAGAACATTATATAATGATTGAAGGGTCAGTTGACAAGAGAATATAACATAATAAATATCTACTCATCCAATGAAAGAGACCCACAGTTTGAAAAGAGAAATAGATAACTCCACAATAATAGTAGGAGACCTTAACACACTGGAAGGACAGAACAACTAGAAAGAAACTTAACAAAGATAACAGAGTACTATGAAGAACTGTACTATAACAAATTTGAAAACATAGAAGAAATGGAAAAATTTCTGGAAACACACTACCTAACCAAACTAACCCTATCTGAGGTAGTAAATTTGAACAGACCCATGACAAAAAAGGAATCGATCAAGTCATTAAAAAAAAAAAAAAAGTCCTGGCCTTGTCAGCTTCACTGGAGGTCTACCAAACATTCGAAGAGCTGACAGCAGTACTACCCAAATAAAAGCAGAAAGTTGAAAAGAATGGGGTACTCCTAAACTCATTCTGTGAATTGGTATTCTTTTGATACCGAAACCAGGCAAGACATCACTAAAAACAGAAAATTACAGACCAATATCCCTCATGAACATTGATATAAAAATTTTCAACAAAATACTAGCCAATAGACTCTAACAACAAATCAAAAAAATAATACATCATGACCAAGTGAGATTCATACCAGGTATCCAAGGGTGGTTCAACTTTAGAAAAGTAATCAGTGTAATCCCCCACACAAATAAAAGTATCATGATTATATCAGTTGACACAGAAAAGACACTTGGCAAAATCCAACACCCATTCTTGACTAAGAACATTCAGCAAAATAAGAATAGAAGTGAAATTCCTCAACATAAATAAGGTCACATACACAAAACCAACAGCTAATATTATTCTTAATGAATGGAGAGAGACTGAAAACATTCCCCGTGGAAATGGGATCCAGACATGGATACCCATTATCACCACTCTTACTCAATATGTATTGGAAGTCCTGGCCAGAGCAATAAAACAAGAAGGGGAAATAAAAGGTATTATATTTGCAGATGATGTGATCCTTTATACAGAAAATTCTAGAGACTTAAGAAGAAAACTACTGGAAGTAATGGGCTTTAGCAAAGTGGAGGGTACAAGATCAATGTACAGAAATCAATAGGATTCCTCTACACTAACACAGAGAACTTTGAAAAGGAAATCAGGAAAACAATACTATTTTTAATAGTCACCTAAAAGGTGAATGAATAAATCTATGAATAATATTATGAATAAATATTATTCATAATCTTATTAATAAATCTAACCAGAGACATAAGAGAGCTATATAAAAAAGCTAGAAAACACTACTGCAGGAAACCAAAAGAGACCTACATGAATGTAAGAATACACCTTGTTCATGGATGTATCAATGTTATAAAACTTAATGTTATAAAAATGTTGTAAGACTTAATGTTATAAAAATGACATTGCTACCAAAAGTAATCTACAAATATAATGTGATCCCAAACTAGATTCCATCATCATTCTTCAAAGAGATGGAAAAACTAATTACCAACTTCATATGGAAAGGAAAAAGACCCTGGATAAGCAAAACACTACTAAAGAAGAACAAAGTAGGAAGCCTCACACTCCCTGACTCAAAACATGCTATACAGCCACAATAGTCAAAACAACCTGGTATTGGTACAATAACAGACACAAAAACTAATGGAACAGAATCGAGACCAAACTGAAGTAAATCCATTCACCACAAGACAACTGATCTTTGGCAAAGAGCTGAAACCAATTAAATGTGAAAGAGATAGTCTATTTAACAAATGGTGCTGGCAAAACTGGATATGCATTTGCAGAAAAATGAAACAGGATCTGTATTTCACACCATATACAAAAACTAACTCAAGATGGATCAAAGACCTAAATGTGAAACCTGAAACCATAAAGATCATCCAAGAAAAAACAGGGGCAAACTTAAGGGCTCTTACACATGGCATAAATACACTATCAGCCATAACCAAAAGTGCACAAAAAGCAGGAAGCAAACTAGATGACTAGGACCTCCTAAAAACCAAACTTACATATGCATCAAAAGACTTCATCAAAAGAGTAAAAAGAGAACTTACAGACAGGGGGAAAAAAGTTTGGCAACTATATATTGGACAAGGGACTAATCTCTGAAATTTACAGAAAATGTTAATACTTCAACAACAACAACAAAAAAAAAAGCCAAGCAATCCAGTTGATAATGGGCAGAAGACATGAACAGACACTTCACCAAAGAAGATAATCAGATGGCTACAAACACATGAAGAACAAACACGTGAAGAAATGTTTGTGATCATTGGCTATTAGAAAGATGCAAATCAAAACAACGAGATATTATCTCACCCTAGCATTAATAGCAAAGTTCAGAAGAAAAGAAAACAACAAATGCTGTTGAGAATGTGGAGAGACTGAACTCTCATACATTGCTGGTAGGATTGTAAAATGGGACAACCACTGTGGAAGGTGGTTCAGCACATCCTTGAGAAGTTGGAAATGGAAATACCATATGATCCAGCAATCCCACTACTAGATACATATCCTAGAGAAATAAGAACCATGACACAAACAGAAACATACATACCCATGTTCATCACAGCATTATTCACAATAGCAAAAAGATGGAGAACAACCTAAGTGCCCAGTGGATGAATGGATAAACAAATATGGTACATGCACACAATGGAATACTATGCAGCATTAAAGAATAATGATGAATCTGTGAAACACCTCTTAGCATGGATTAATCTAGAGGATATTGTGTTGAGAAAAATTAGTCAATCACAATAGAGCAATTATTATGTGAACCCACTACTGTAAAATATTAAGAAAGAATCATTCTTTAAAGGTTACCAGGGGTGGGAAGGGAAGGGAGGAAGAGCAGCTATGGTAGCATAGTGCCTAAGACATTTGACTGCTAATCAAAAGGCTCACGGTTCAAACCTACCAGTCACTTCTTGGAAGGAAGATTGAGCAATCTACTTCCATAGTGATACTGCCTCGGAAACTCAAGGAGAGGTCGCTGTGAGTCAGATCTGACTCAACGGCAGTGAGTTTGGTTTTGGTTTTAGAGGGTAGATACATATTAACTTGGGTAAAGGGAAAGGTAATATACAGTAATGGGAAGGTCAGCACAAAACAATGATGCAGAAGCATAAGAGTTAAAGGTGACAAAGGAGAATTACATTCCCAATCCTGCAATAACAGTAATGATAATCTAGAGTAGATGCATAGACAGACAATTGGAATAAGGGTAGAAAGGTGAATGTGACTATACCCAAGATTATATATAGGTTTGACAGAGGCTGTCTCTACCTATGGACGGAGCTGTGGTGGCATAGTGGATAAGGGACTTGGCTGCTAACTGAAAGGTCAGTGGTTCAAACCCACCAGCCACTCCACAGAAAGAAGACTGGGCAATCTACTTCTGTAAAGATTTATAGCCTCAGGAACCCAATGGTGGTTGCGTTGAATCAGAAATGGCTTGATGGCAGTGAGTTTGTTTGTTTGTTTGTTTGTATCTCTGCCTCTGTATTTATATGCACTGAAAATATATCCATGAATGTAGTAGAGTATACAGGGCCCAAATTTATAAAAAGTTCTTAGTCATAAACTAACCCACTGAGGAAATATATCACTGGGCATGGAAGCTCAGGACCATAGTCTTGGGGACACTGAGGTCAATTGGCATAACCTACTCCACAAAGAAAGTGTTCTACATCTTACTTTGGTGAATAACAACTGGCGTCCTCAAATCTTATGAGCGGCCACCCTGAGGTGCAGCTATTTGTCTCTCTCCATCTGGAGCTCAGAAGAGGGAAGAAAAGCAAAGACACAAGAAAACAATTAATCCAAAGGACTAATGAAGCATATGAACCCCAGCCCCTAGCCTCCATGACTCTGAGACAAGAAGAACTAAATGGTACCTGGATAAATATATGCTGTAGTGCTGTTGTGGATGTGGTAAATGTGACTGGCACTCTGTTGTACACTGTGGATTATAACTTGGTATAATTTTTTTGGAAAGCAATTTGGCAATAATGTGTAAAGTCCTAAAATTTTCAAATCTCAAAATTTCACTTCTAAAAATATGTGCAAAGAAACAATCAGAAATACCAGTGACTTTGGGTGTAAAGATATTATTGTGGCATCATTTCTAAGAATGGCAAATTTGAAATGATTTAACTGTTCATTAATGATGGATAGTTATGTAAGTTTGTGGCATAACCATATTACAGAATGATATGCAATTTCTAAAACTTAGTATTACAAAATTATAATGTTAGGTTAAAAAGCATAAAATTTTACAAATACTATCTTCTCAACAGTTTTAAAAAAATCTAAATGTATCAAAATATTAACAGTGATTTCAGCTAGGTAGTAATGGTTTCAGTGATTATTTTTTATACTCCTCTGTGTAATTATAATTTTCTGTAATGAATCTTCTCATAATCAGAAAAAAATATAACACTAGCATAAAAATTATCACCCTTATAGAATTATGGAAGGGAAATCTAGGTGTTTATGAGACTAGAAAGTAGCTCTGGTGGCATAGTGGCTAAGCACTTGGCTGTTAACTGAAAAGGCAGCAATTCAAACTCATTACAAGGGGGAAAGAGTTGATGATTCCATAAAGATTAAAGCCTAGTAAACCCTATGGGGGCTAGTTCTACTTTGTCCTACAGAGTCACTGTGAGTTGGAATTAACTCATCAACACACAACATGAGACTAAAGAAAAGAGAGACAAGCCTAGAGGCCATTGCAGTGATCTGTTCACAGATAATGAGGCTTGAATTTAAGAAGTTGCATTGGAGATGGAAAAAAGAGTAGAGATTCTGGAGAGACTTAGCAATTAGAGCTAACTGGGTTTGGTAGTTCCTGGCATTGAGTGGTTTGGTAGATGGCAATACTGTTTGCTGAGATGAAAACTAAGGGTAGAAACAGCATAAGGAATGGAGATAAATTCAGTTTGGCTATGTTGAGTTTGTGATATGCGTGGTACTTAACAGCAGTCACTTGAGTGTTTATCAGCATGTACATTTTAGTCCCGGTAATATGTGACATAGCCTTTAATTTTTTATTACTATGTTATTATTGCCTTTGAGTTAGCCCTGATTCATAGTGATTTTGTGTATAGTAGAATGAAACATTGCCAAGACATCACCATCCTCACACAGTTCTTGATTTGTTTTTGCCATTGCTGCAACTATTGTGTCATCCCATCTCATGGAGGGCTTCTCTTGTTTTTGCTGACGCTTTACTTTATCAACCATGATTTTCTTTCTTAGAGATAGGAAGAAGGGCCTGGTGATCTACTTCTGAAAATTAGCCAGTGGAAACCTAATGAATAACAACAGAACCTTGCATACCAGGTCTTATTTAAACTAACAGATGGTTCTATTTTCCTTATAACACCTAACCAAAAAACCAAACTCATTGCCATAAAGTTGATTCCAACTGATAGCAACCCTTTAGGACATAATATAGCTGTCCCATAGGGTTTCCAGGCTGTAATCTTTACAGGAGCAAACTGTTTCTTCTTTCTCCTAAAGAGTGACTGATGAGTTCAAACCACTGAATATTCCAGTTAGCAGCTGGCGCTTGAACCAGTGTCACCTGGGCTCCTAAAACATCTATGGAAACAAATTTTTAAAACTGCAAAACTGTTTAAAGTTAAAAAGTGGAATACATCTGTATATGTATAGGTAAACTCTTTGTTTCTTTTTTCAGAGTTACATGGAAAGAGAGTGAAACAAACTGCCCTTTAACAAATTTGTAATAGACTTCACTATCACTAGTAATTTTTCTTTTTTTGTTTTAATTTGGACTACCTACCCACCAGCCACTCCTCGGAAGGAAGATGGGGCAATCTACTTCCGTAGTGATACTGCCTTGGAAACCCAAGGAGTGGTCACTATGGGGGGGGGTGGGGATGGTTGGGACCAGGTTTGCTGGTTCAATAGAGCCTGGTGGAACCACTGAGACTATGGCCCCTAGCTACCCTTCAGGTCTGGAATGAACACACACCTGTGGTTTCCAGCCAAACAAAGTACAGGCATGTGAGTTGAACATTTACCTCAAGTAGACACACGCCCTGGAGAGAACAATCATGGGAGAAGGAAGGGCAGCTTATGCACAGGGAGACAGCTTAGGGGGCAGGAGAGTATGGAGGGATGGACACTGGGAAGTGGTACCATGGGGAGAATGTGGGAGGGGAGCTGTTGCATTGTGGTAAACTGTGGTCAATGACATGAGACAAAGTATATGTGAACTGCTGTATCGAGAGTGAATTTGCTCTGTAAATCTTCACCCAAATCACAATAAAAAACAACAACAACAACAACAACAACACGATCCTTTTAGACTTTTGCTCGAACACTTTAACTTATATTTTTGTGTATATCCAGAGTTTCCTTCTATTTGAGAAGGTTGAAGCTTTTGATTTGGATTTTTTTAGGGTGCATTTAAATTTTATTCTAAAACCAGTAATTTTTTATAAATGTTTTGAGGACATATCTAAACAGATTTTTAATGGTGATTCTTTCCAATTTACATTTGTGCTACCCTCTTCCATCCGACCATCTAAGTTGGTTATTTTAGCAGACACGGTTTCTAATTAAGTCTTTGTGGTTGAGAGAGCGCTCTATGGCATGTTTGCTTTAGCATTTAATTGCTTCATGGGCTCCAAATTAAATTCTGTAGTATTCCATTTTGGTCTGCTGATGAAGCAAAGATCTTTTCAGCATGGCCCAAGAGAAATGTGCTGCTTGTGACAGCTCAGAGGACCAGCATCACAAGTTTGTACAAGTTAGAACTGTTTGACTTCCAGACTGACTTTTTATCACTTGAAAATAAAGTTCAAAATGTTATCACATAGGTAAATGTAAGAATGCCAACACATAATTGGCCACCGAGATGTATTTTTAGAATAAACAAAAGCAAAATTGTTGGCCCTACTATAGTAATGCACTACATTGTTTTAGAAGAATGAGCTTTTGGGAGTTTTGGGTTAAATTTGTGTAAAAGGAAGGCATCAGGAAATAAATTTTATGACTGTGTTAGGGATTGGTGGAAGGTGTTCTTGCCACTGGGGTGATAGACTGAATTAAGAAATTTTCTAAGGTTGCTTCTAGTTTCATGTTATCTGATTTGTTAAGTTTGGTTCTTGAGGCAATAGAAAATGGATAGTTATACAAATAATTTAGTGTGATGATTCTTTATACTGTGAAATAATTCACACAGCCATGAGACAGAGGACAAGGTCTAAATATCTGAGACTTTTAAGGCCAGCAATATATGTTACATGTTACATGTCATTAGAATACTGTTCAGAGTTCTGGCTGCCGGTCACTTCATTTTTTAGTGTAATGACTCAGTAGTACTCAGAACAGAATTTAGCATTCTATTGGTTAAGGACATGAACAGAATCAAAGCTGAGAGTGGGAGACTCTAGAAGGGTGTGGTGCTGCAAGCAGTGATTTTATCATTGAGGTACTTACTGGCTGCTTATGGTGATGTTGAGGCAGGCAGATAGAACAGTAACATGTCCACATCTGGAGAATCCCAATAAATTCTTAAGTAATACTGATGAAGTCATTAAAAATTACTAAATTGAAGGTCTTAGGTCCATGTTGTTCTTGTTGTTGTTAAGTGCCGTCGAGTCGTTTCTGACTTATAGCGACCCCATGCACAGCAGAACAAAACACTGCCCAATCCCTTGCCAGCCCCACAATCCCTGCTGTACTTGAGCCCATCATCGCAGCCACCGTGTCAGTCCATCTCGTTGAAGGCCTCCCCCTCTTTTGTTGACCTTCCACCCTACCAAGCATGACATCCTTCTCCGGGGAATGGTCCCTTCTTACAACATGACCAAAATAGGTGAGACGAAGTCTGGCCATTCTTGCTTCCAAGGAGCATTCTGGCTG
>NW_006921633.1:14988009-14990032 GCF_000298275.1 Orycteropus afer afer
TTAGATGATCTCTAAATTCAGGAGGGAATTAGGTCCGTATGAAACAAGTAAACTTTGTTGGTATTGTTGTACCTTAATCAAAATGCTTAGTTCTCCAATCAGGACCACAGTGATGATTCATGAAAGAATGGTAGAAAAATGTGGAACAGAACCTCAAATTCTTTACAAAATCCAGACTTACTGGACCAATGGAGACCAGAGGACTCCCTCAGACTATTGCATTGAGATTTTCTCTAAACGTTATACTGAAACTAGCATGTGAGGTCACTTTTTAGCTAAATAACAGATTGGCTCAGAAAATAAAGAATATTACCCATAAGTTCTGTGCTCTTTTAAAAAATTACTTATATGAAACCAAACAGTATACACTTACTTTGAAACAAAAATGAGAAGATAAGGGATAGAGAAACTAGATTATTAGAAAAATAACAACTATAATGGAAATAATAAGAATGTTCATGCATTGTGAAGAATGTAACCAATGTCACTGAACAATTTCTGTAGAAATTGTTGAATGGGAAACTGAACTGTTCTGTAAATTTTCACCAAATACAACAAAATATTTTTAAGGTATAAAATAAAAAGCTTATTCTGTTCTTGTAAAATTCAAGTGAAGAATTCTGGTTCTGGCAATATGACAGACTAAATAGCACAACTCATGTTGTTGAAAAACAGCCGAAATCAGGTAAAATAGGAAAATAGCACGATCTTATTAAATTGCCCTCTTTAAGTGGCATAGATGGAAAGAATGCAAAGTTTTGTTTTTTGCTTTTTGTTTTTTGGGGAAAAAAAAAAAGTAAAAGCAGGAAGCATGGAAGATTCCAGTTGCCATTGAGTTGATTCTGACTCATGGAGCCACCATGTATGTCAGAGTAGATCTGTGCTCCATGGCATTTTCAATGGCTGATTTTTCAGAAGATTACCAGGCCTTTCTTCCAAGGTGCCCCTGGATGGACCTGAACCACCAGCTTTTTGGTTAGCAGTGAAGTACATTAACCTTTTACACTGCCAACTTTGCACTGAGATTTTCTACTAAATTCTTGATTTACTGCTATTCTAGCTATATAGAGATGCAGAAAAATTATAGCATCTGTCTCCCCACTTCTAAGTGGAAGGTCTAATAAGATCCCCTTTTTCATAAAGCTGAGACTTTAGAATTGTCAATTTGAGGATGAAGAAGTAAACTCACTGAACATAAAAATGAGGAAAATTGACTTTCTTTTCTTAGCATTAATGAGTGGGGTGATATCATCCTTGAAAATTTGTAACCATGAGGTAGCCCTCGTATGGATTTCATTTAAGAATGTTTTTATTATAGTAAAAAATACTAAATTTACAAAATTTCAATCCTTGAGTATTAATCTTTTGATTGTGCTTGTGATGAAATGGAAAGTATGCATTAAACATTTATGCTGCATATCAAAGCACACAGTTGTTCAGGAAAAAGCACTTGTGTGGTTATTTGCATTGTAAATTAAACTAGCCGCTTTTTCCTGAAAAACTATTTTACTTGAGAAACGCGGTGGGAGACAAACTATGGTCATTCAGACTTGAGTATTTTGCATATATCTTCTTGAAACTGTACAAAGTGAGCTTGGTACTTCAAGGAGAGCAAGTGAAATTGTGTATTGCCAATGATAAAATTTGAGCTTTCCAGTGAGAATTAGAATTTTTAAAAACTTAGACTCACTAACTGGAGCTTGACAATTTCCCAGTGCTTAAATATTTTTCTTTTTATCAAGATGATTGATTGTATTGTGTAGTTCTTCTGTTTTGTTGAGTTTCTTTCTGGTTGTTCTATCCTTCCTTGAGAGTGGTGTATTAAAGTCTCCTACAGTTATTGGTGCTCTGGTAGCATAGTGCCTAAGGCACTTGACTGCCAACCAGAAGGCTGGCGGTTCAAACCCACCAGCCACTCCTCAGAAGGAAGGTTGGACAATCCTACTTCCGTAGTGATACTGCCTTGGAAACCCAAGGAGGGGTCCCTATGAGTCAGGGCTGACTCGACGGCAAATAACAACAA
>NW_006921633.1:14990182-15006991 GCF_000298275.1 Orycteropus afer afer
TTTTTTGGTAGTATTATTGGAAGGAGCTCTGATGGTGTAGAGGGTAAGACATTGGACTGCTAACCAGAAGGTCAGTGGTTCAAACCCACCAGCTACTCCATGGGAGGAAGATGAGGAATCTGCTTGCATAAGGATTTGCAGCCTTGGAAACCCAGTGGGGATTTCTGTGAGTCAGAATTAACCCTACGGGTTTGGTTTTCCATTATTGTAAAGTTGTCTCTCTTTTCAATTATGTTAAAGTTTGATTTATGTATTTTGGGGCTCTTTCATTGGATACATAAATATTGAGTATGGTTATATCCTCTTGCTCAGTTGATCCTTTAATCATTATATAATGTCCTTTTTTGTCTCTTACGGTCGTTTTTGTCTTAAAGTCTTTGATTACCATTTGTTTGGTGTATTTTCTTCCAGTCTGTTTTTGCCTTTGTGTCTAAGGTGTGTCTCTTGCATATTGATGGATCTTATTTTCTTATCCAGTCTGCAACTCTCTGTCTCTTGATTGGAACACTTAATCCATTTACATTCAGTGTGATTGTTGGCAATTAGTTTCTTGAAGGTTAATGATAATGTAAAATCTGAAACCTTATCAATGAACTTTTCAAATTCTGTTATATTAAAGTCCATTTTTCTACCATGCACATCTGCACCACACACACACATACAAAACACAGACTCTAGTAAGGTACCCTGTTTAATATTAGTCATTGATGTTAGAGTCTCAAAAGGCTCTAGTTTTCTCAACCTGCCCAGACCTCATAAAGGACAGTTTTCATTGTTGCTGAGCAAGTAACTGCTTGATTAAATGGTATAGCTAATTGTGTTGAGAGTTCAGTGATTTTTATTTCCTGTTGTTTCAGAGACAGTGATTTACCAAATACAACATGTTTTGCCATAAAATTGAATTGAGCAAAAAAACTTTTCTACATAATAGTTATTAAAAAATGAATTTGACAAAATACTAACCATCAAAACTGTGTATTTTTCAGGATTCATCCTTCACCTGAGTTTCTAAACAATGATGTTCATTTCCAAGTTATTTTCATTTTTATGGTTTATTTGGTTATAAAATGAAATAATTACCATTAAAGGATCAATGTCATGCTTTGTAAAACAGATTTGTTTAACAAAAACTGAAAATAATAAGTGGCAGTTTATATGTCATCTCTCAAAACAGGCTTTAAATCCTATATTCTATGTAGAAGTTGTTAGCTGTTCTAAAGGTACAATAAGAGATTATTGTTCATATCAGTGTAATAAATTGATACTCCCTGATCATACTTTTCATTTTGCACATTGTCAGAACCTTAGACCTTAATCTTATTCTTTGATTGACAGTCGCGACCAGTGAAAGAACACTTTATTGTTTGGGATAGTCACATCTGTTCAACTTGATTCAGTTGAGGGTATTTGCATATTCTTAAGTATTTCTTCTGAGAGGGCTTTAATCCTTCTCAAGTGCTTGATGCATGTTTGAAATTCATTCATAAGGTATCTACATGCATTAATAGTTCTGTATAATATTACTGTGCATAATCTGACAGATAAGGGCACATTTTAAAACAAGGTATTCTTTAGGGATGCTACGTTACATTTTGATTTGTTCTGTTGTACAGAAATGTCAGTTTTTTGGAAGACTTCTTTAATGTTTTGATTAAATTAATATATTGTTATTTTAGACAGGTTTTTCAATCATAGGAAAAATAAAGATGAATAATAATCCAAAATAATTAATGATAGTTTTTCCTGCCTTGGTAGGAAAATTGAATAATTTTATAGAAAATAATTATAGAGTTTGAAAGGATATCTGTTCAAACTGTTTTATAGGGGAGGTTACCAAGGTTCAGCTTTACTGAGTTGCTCATGCAGTTTGGAAATTAGGCCTTAAATCTAGGTCTCAACTCCTAGATTGGTAAAGAATGATGGTATATAACCTCTGGGTCACATTAATGATTGTATATGACCTTCGACATTATTTACAAAGTCCTACATGTGAAGTTTTCCTCTTGCCACCTAATCAGGAGTTATGTCTTCTTTATCATCATCTCTCTCTAGAATTTGCATAGTGCCTTATACAAAGTTAATGCCCAATCATGTTTTGCTGCCCTGTTTTCATTTTTATCCTAGTGATCATTCTGTAAAGGATAATTATAAAACAAGGTAACATATTAATAGAATTAAATACTTCTGAGAGCAAACAGGTTTCGTTTTGTGTTTCAGTTCTAATATATTGGCAATAGCTGTATAGAGTAGAATTTTGAGATTTACTGGGGTGATTTAACAATGTTTGCCATAGCATAGGATCAGAGAAACCAACTGTTTATCTTCCTTGATATATGTGATCTTAGGGAAGAGAGAAAGACCAGGGTGATCATTAAAGGCTCTGGGAAGTAGAGAAATAAGGCCAAAGTTTAGAATAGGTAGAAGTCAGATACTGCAGGCAAGAAGGAGGGTGAATACCACCTAAGTTGGGAGTTCTATAAAAAAATTGTAGGTGTTCAGGAAAGAAAAATAGCATTAGCTTACATTAAATATAATCAAAGCAAAGAAAATAATTGTTGAGTACTTGTTGATGCCTAGTCTTGTCCTACAGCCTCTTTTCACAGTAGGCCTGGAGATGATCTGTCTTTGTTTCTATTCCTTGCTTTTCCTCTCTTGATGTGTTTCCAAAAAAAAAAAACCCCACCAAATTCACTGCCATCGAGTTGATTACAACTCATAGTGACCCCTGTTGGGTTTCCGAGGTGAGGCAGTAAATCTTTATGGGAAATAGATTGCCCAGTCTTCCTTCCGCAGAGTGGATGATAGGTTTGAACGGCCAACCTTCTGCTTAGCAGTCAAATGCCTTAGGCACTACACCACCAGAGCTCCTTCTTGGTGTGTTTAGGATTGGTCTATTCTTTCCTTGTTTCTGCCTGAGCCAGGTCTCTCCAATTTCATACCTGCCTTACTTATGTATATATATGCTATGAGATAACCTTTTTGTCACGATTTTGTTTAATTATTGTGTCATAAGAAGTCACTGGAGTAGGCAGGTCTCAATTTTTATTTGATTGAATTAAAATAATATTTTAAAATACTTGGTTAAAAAGCAAATAACTCCAATTATGTGATTACTGATTTATCTTGCAGGAATCCCCTTCTGGTCGAAGGAAAGCTCTTGCTACTAGCAGCATCAACATGAAACAGTATGCAAGTCCGATGCCAACTCAGACTGATGTCAAGTTAAAATTCAAGCCATTGTCTAAAAAAGTTGTATCTGCCACTCTACAATTTTCATTATCTTGCATATTCCTTCGGGAAGGAAAAGCCACGTAAGTTTTTTTTGTCAAATAGGCTGCTTACAATTATGTATTAAAAACTGTAAGTAAATAGCTTTTGACTCAGTAGACTGACAGCAGTTGAGAACATCCTACAGCATACCAATCATTCTTGCCTTTCTTTGTTTCAGAGCCTGAATTGAATGAGCTTCTTGTTGTAGATAGTCTCTTTTGACTCCAGAGAGTGAACAGTAATATAAATATGATTACAACTGGTTTCAAAGTTTAAATTGTATGCTACAGGATAGCATAAGTGTTTGTTTTATATACCTATTCCTCATTTATCAACGGTCTCATTATGTGATTTATGACAATAATAAAAAATCTACTTAAATTACTGTAAAGCCAGGTAAGGACTCATGTTTTGAGTGAGAGGGTGCCTCCCTCCTGAGGCCCAAGTCCTTGATCCTTCCATTTCCATTCCCCTCCCCAGCCTTGGATATGAATAAAATTAAAAGAGAGAAAATAAAGGCCAGTTGCCAAGAACCTCAGGCCATTAACCTGCAGATGTGCTACACGACCTAGTCAAATCCTAGCCAGGCCTGCAGGCTAGTGGTGGAGCTGCAGCTTCAGGCAGTGGAAGGCAGTAGAGGCAGTTGAGGGGTGCAGACCTTGAGATATGTGTTTGCATGCTTGGGGGCACTGTGGCAAACAGGTGGTGGTCCCAGGTGAATGGGTGTTTCTGTGGAGGACAAGAACTCCGTGTGGGTCAGGGTAGGACAGGTCCCCTCTTGGCTGCAAATCTTGACACCCAATCAGCTCTCCTGTGACTTGAAATGGCACAAACCAACCTACTCTCCTGAAGTACATAAGTCAGAGTGTGGAGATGAGAGCTAGCTGAGGTTGGTGGCTGCAGGGAAAAAAAACAGCCCCACAAGGCCACCTCCAAATTGACTCCTGGAGCCTGAGGGACATTTGGTTGCTGAAGTTTTGCAAAATGCTGATTTTCACATAATGACTTGGTCTTTGGCACCTAATCATGTCGATAAGTGAGGAGTGGGTGTATTTCATTGTCTTCAATGTAAATAGTGTATACTTTGAAGTACAGACAGTTCAATATGTAGAGCTTGTTTGATGTAGCTGAGACATGAGAGGAAACTAAAATGAAAATTTTAGGTTAAGAGAGATGAAAGAACTAAAGAAACTTACCAATTCTTATTTGTTTCAGTCTTCTAAAAATTGTATAAGAAGGTACAGTTAGAAAAGCAGTTTACTGTAAGCATTATCCTTTTCAAAAATTTACTTCTTAAGCATTGTGCAAGCATTAAAAAAACACATACACAAAAACCAAACTTGCTGACCTGGAGATGATTACAAGTCATGGCAACTCTATGTGTTATAGAGTAGAGCTGCTCCATAGGGTTGTGTGTTTCTTCCCCTGCCCCCCTTGGCTGTAATCTTTATGCAAGGAGCCCTGGTGGCTTAATGATTAAGTCCTTGGCTGCTAACTGAAAGGAAAGCAGTTTGAACCCACACAGCGGTTTCACAGTAGAAAAGACATGGAGACCTACTCCTGTAAAGATTATAGCCTAGGAAACTGTATGGGGCAGTTTTACCCTCTTACATATGGTCACTATGAGTTGGAGTTGAGCACACATCACACAAAAACACAATCTTTATGGACAGATAATCAGGCCTTTTTTCTTTGGTGCCACTGGATGGGTTTGAACTACTAATCTTTGGATTAGTAATCAAGTGCAAACCATTTGCACCACCCAAACCAAAAACCAAACCTACTGTCATCGAGTTGATTCCAACTTAGAGCAACCCCCATTGGGTTTTCAAGGCTATACATCTTTATGGAAGTAGCTTGCCTCATCCTCCCCTGTGGAGCAGCTGGTGGGATTGAACCACCAACCTTCTGGTTAGCAGCCAAATGCCTTAATCACTGCACCACCAGAACTACTTGCACCACCCACGGACCTTTAATCCCTAGAACTACTTCTAGTCTTGAAAAAAGTAAAATTCTAACTAGATAAAGTAAAATGGACAATACCTATAGTGGAAACAGACACACACAACATTAACCATGGTTATAGCATACAATCAAGTCAAATTGTGGGTATGGTGAAAGAGTTAGTACATACTTGGAGTGGAAGATCGGGGAGCAGAAAATAGAAATTTTATGCTTAAAAGGTGAGGGGAGGAAGGCATTTAAATCCAATCTCAATCACAGTTCTAAATGTATTTGACCTAGTAGAATATGGTTACTATAATTGGCCATCTCACTTGACTGATTACACTGAACTCTGTGCGTCAGTCAAAATGAGATGTTTGGCACTTATCTACATGGCAACAAATGACTTGGTAGATAACAGTAAGCTCCTTTCTGGAAAGTTGGCTTTTAAGTGAGTGTGGTAGAGAGACAGTGCAGAATGGTAGCAATTAGTCTTTTATCTCAGGACCTTAAATTTTACTGACAAATTGAAAATAAATACCCTGAAGTTCAAGCCAAAATCAAAAGAAAGGAAGCAGAGAAAGAAGAGAGAAAACAAATTCAGAGAAGTTCCTTTGAGGGTGGATTCCTTTCCACTGGGCAGAAGAAGTAAGTGCATCAGCACCATTCATAGGAATCTAGGTGAGAGGAAATTCAGTTAAACCACAAGTCTCAGTTTGAATGGAGACTTCTCTTAGAACACCCCTGAGCTCTACCTCTTCTTTCCTCCCTCTTTACCTTTCCCAAATAAAAATTTTCAGGGTTGAAATAAGAGAAGATGAAAGGTAAGATTAGCAAATTAATATTTTAAGAATGATATTATATTCTTGAAATTATCCCCCATTGCTAGGTGAGCAAGTTCTAAGCTATTCATATAAAGTAATACAACTTATTTTTTTGTTGTTCATTCAGACTTTGTGTCATTAAATTTATTTTAAAAAAGAGGAAATGATTTTGTAACTCTGTAGTTTATATGAAGGAGCTCTCGTGGTGTAGTGGTTAAGGCATTTGGCTGCTCACCAAAAGATCAGGTGGTTTGAACCCATCTAGCTGCTCTACAGAAGAAAGATGAGCAGTCTGCTTTTGTAAAGACTTACAGCCGTGGAAACCCAATGCAAGTTGCTATGAATCAGAATCAACTCATTTCCTGTGAGTTTGGCTTTGGTTTGATATCGCTTGTATGAGATAAAATGGGAAGAATTTCAAAAGCCAGTTTCCTCTGAAAATTCATATTATATTTAGAAGATAGATGCATATTAACAACAATTACTTCGGAAGATAAACTTTTATTTGGGGCTTTCTGAATTTTGAAGAAGTATATAAAACTGAAATTTTGTATGGAAAGAACATGTTAGAAATATGTTTCATTCACTGTATTTGAATTTTAAAATCAAAATATTAGATCAAGAAAATGTAAATAATTTTACTTTTAGAATATTTAATGTAAACTTTATAAATTTATATTTAAAATACTTCAAAATAACAAAAAGTTTAAGGTTTACCAAATATATGGGTGCTCTGGTGGCATAGTACCTAAGGATTTGACTGCTAACCAGAAGGCTGGTGGTTCAAACCCACCAGCCACTCCTCAGAAGGATGATTGGACAGTCTATTTCTGTGGAGATACCGCCTTAGAAACCCAAGGAGGGAGGGGTGACTGTGAGTCGGATCCAACTCGACTACAGTGAGTTTGGTTTTGGTTTTTTTGGTAATCAAATATATGGCATTTAATTTATAGTCAGCCCTGATTGTTTCTCATATTTTAATTCTTTAAAAGGTTAGATTTTATTTTTAAGTTGTTTTTTTCTATTACTGTAATTCCTTAATTATGGGGAAGATACGACACCTTTGGGAAAAAGAGCACGTTTAAACAAAATTTAAATATAATTTTCAAGAAGTTTACCACCTCCATTCCTTCCTACCCACAAGGCCAAAAAAGGCTTCTTGGGCTTCAGATTAAATATTTCTGTTTTACTTATTTTAGAACATTTATGTATTTAAAGTCTAACTCTCATCTGATTTGCAAACATCTTCACTGTTTCATGAAACAAGTTTTTGTTTCCAGGTTTCACGATTAGGAAACCATACTTGAATCTCATGAAGAAAAATTTTGTCTTCCTTAGATTTGCAGCACAAAATTAAACTAACTCCTAACCAGTTAGTTTTGAACCTGTTTTCTTTTTACTAATTATACATGCCATTTAAAAATTAATGAATAGGAGTATTTAGATTTTTCAGTATCCTTGTACAACTATTTGAAAGGATTTATTAACATTGTATCTTATAGAAAGAAGGAATATATTATGTTCTTAAAAACAATAATTTGTCAAGCAGTGTCATTTATTGAACTGTATATTACATTCTGAATCACTGATGTAGGGACGAAGACATGCAAAGTTTGGCTAGTTTGATGAGTATGAAGCAGGCTGACATTGGCAATTTAGATGACTTTGAAGAAGATAATGAAGAAGATGATGAAAACCGAGTGAACCAAGAGGAAAAGGCAGCAAAAATTACAGGTTCGTTTTGTTAGCATATAAGGTAAAAGTTTTAATTTTTTGCAATGTTGAAAAACTTACTCTTTTTCCTGGGGGGAAAAAAATAATGCTGCTAACAAGAGTATTGGTTTTTTGTTGTTGTTTTGATTTTTTTTTTTTTTTATGGAGGAAGGATTGTTATTTTAAAGTTTGCCATTATTAATAGTATGTTAATATTGTAATGTAAATGCATGAAATGCAATTGTATTATATCAACAACAGAAAATTATTTAGGTATATTATTTCCTCTAAGTAAGCTAAGTTCTTCTAGGAGTGTACTGTTTGATTCAGTTATTTTGTGTATCTCTTAGAGTGTTTTAGACAATGAAAACACTTTGAGATTTTTCGTTTAGTCAGTAATTTCTTCTGGAAAGTTGTTTAAATCAGCAGTAATTGACAAAATATATCTTCTATTGCTAGAATCTTTGCTAGAAGGTGAAAGAAACTCCTTCCATGGTGTCTGTGTTTGAATTTATCCTACTCCCACTCTGAGTTAAACCCCCTGCTAACTGGAAACATACTTTGGGAATGGCTCTCAAGCAGAGACTCTTTATTGATGCTTCATATTTAAAAACGAGATAATTTCTATAGATGTGCAGCACCAGTAAGTGGACAGAAAAAAAATTAATTACAGTTGGAAAAACAACTGAAATGTAGCAAAAATGATAAGACTGAGACTAGGAAGAGCAAAAGCCTTTTAATAGAAAGTTTACTGCATCCATTATTAGATACATATCTTGAAAACAATCAGTGCTTCCATCTGTGTGGCAACTTCACATTTGAAGCAGTATTTGTTGATATGACAGTCTTAGAGATTTGAGTTGAATTTCTGAATGCACACCTTTAAGAAGAGAAAAGAGTCCTGCATAAATGACAAGGTCCTATTGTATACAGCTTAGAAAATCAGGCTCAAGTAAGACAGTTTACAGCAAGCATTACTGTAGAAACTCAGATGTTACGATACCCAAAAGCCCCCTGATACTCTTATGATTGGTGTAAAGAGTAGGATGGGATATACTTAGGCTCAACTAGACATTTCAACTCACATGACCTGAATAAGACACACTTAGCAGTAGATTCACTTAGAATGATATTGGACAGGAAACACAGCCTGCCAGCAAGGCATTCCTCTTTCACAGGAGTCCTCACAGCAGCCCAGAGGCTATTTTCTGGCCCCTTCTTCCAAATGGCACAGGGCACCAAGAGACAAGATCCACATAGTTAGGCATAGGATTTACCTTGACTTAGAATCTCCATCCCTCATAAGACCTATATAATAACACTTGTAACATGTCTAGTTACAAGGGTTTCCACATTCAGAGAAGCTCGAAGCTGTAACATTTATTAAGTTTATAATCTGTTCACAGTCCTTCTATCCAGATATAGTTTATCAATCAGGAGTCATGTCATTATCATCAGCAGTGCTGCCTAGTATTTGTTAATTCTTTTCCCAAAGTTACATAGTTAATTCCCCATAAAGTAGGTAAAGTTAATTCAGGAGGAGGAAGAGAGGGTGATAGATATATTGGGTAACTTCAGAGGACAAAATAGAACATCACAGATGGTACTAGAAGAGGAGATACCATTTCAGATTTGAGGAGGTAAAGTTGATGATGGTATGACTCAACCCTCTGAGCTTAAATGTCCTGCTAGCTGGAATCAAGAACGGGGATAAGCAGGTCTCCCACCTTTGATTAGAAGGTTCATCTGTGTAAACTTGGACTCTGGTCAGAAAATACATCCATTAATTCACTTTTATTTTTCAACTGGGCATCTGCCCTCTAGTACTTAAGAGGCTCCAGTTTATATAAGACTCAGAAAGAAAATCATAGGATTGCTCTGGACTCAGTCAAGTAAAATAGTTACCCATTTTGGAGGTCTGTGTAAAGGATGAGAATTGGTGGAAAACTGCCATCTGTTGTCAAGGTATTAAGGTTGGGACATGGGGAGAAACAGATGGATAGAGCAGTTCTTATCCCTTGACCTAAAAGGTTTATAAGGTACCATAGCTACCTCTTTCTTAAAAAAAAATTTGAGATCCTAGGTTGAGTGACTGAAGACAGCAAGAATCTCTCTTCCTAGTATTTAGAACTCAGATGTGGTGACTCAGAGAATAGAAGTGGCAGAAGATACAGACTATAAATTCAGCCTATTTTCTGGGTCCCTCTAAAATGCTAATGCTGCTTTGTTTATACTAATGGCAACAAACATTTTCTCTAACCCATCCTTGTCCCCCAAGAATCCAGGAGAATTCTGTCGATACTAAGAGCCCATCTGATAGAGCTATATCTAATAGAGTATATACTGTATGATTCCATTTATGTGACATTCTAAAAGGGACAAAAGTAGTCTAATGTGGGAAAACATTAGAATATGGTTGTATGTAGGTGACTGGGAGAGGGACATGAGTGAAATCTTTTTGAACTTTATTTCTGCTGGAATATTGACATGTTCCTAGCTGAGAGCACCTTAAAATGAGATATAAACAAACAATAACAACAACAACAAAAAAAAAACAAACCCATTGCCATGGAGTTGATTCCAACTCATAGCAATCCCCATTGGATTTCCAAGGTTATAAATCTTAGCAGTAGTAAATTGCCTCATTTGAACCACCAACCTTCTGATTAGCAGCCAAGTACTTTACCCAGTATAACACCAGAGATCCCTTAAAATAAGATATACCCATATTAAAACTTGTTGTACTATAGAGAGCAAAATGAGGAAGCTACAAGATGTACAGTTATGTTCTAGCTCTAGACAGGGTTTTGTTTTTTTTTTAAATTTACTCCAACTATAAACTTTCTCAAAAAGAAAAGCCTCCTACTCTTCACGCCACCTCCCCCCTTTTTTTGTTGTTGTTCAATGTGAAAATCTCTGGTGGTCAATTTCTATCTTCTTTTGCCTTCCTAACAGTAAAGAAGAGTCTCAAATTACTTGACCCTTTGCTTCTATTGCTTGCCCCTAATTTAGTTTCCTTCTTATTCTCACCAGTGTGAAGCAAGTCAAGGCTGACACACTGTTATGATGTCTAAATGTTGTATACCATGAGTTTATTGCTCAGTGTGTGTGAGTAATGATAGTATAGAAAATGTGTGTGTTCTATTACATGGCATTATTAGGCTGTCCCCAAAATATATAAATTTTCAGGAAGACAAGGCTTTAATGAGTAATAAAGTATTATATAAGTATAGTGGCCTGGGTAATTTTTTTGGTCAGACGAGTACATTAAGCTTTTAAGCTACCCACTTAAAATTAAATTTTTTTTTAAAGTTTGATTTTTTTCTGATTATAAAAGTAAAACCCATTGACTGTTGGAAATTTGAAACAAAGAGAAAAGTCCTGTTTTTGAAAGAGTTACACATAACAAAATTAGGTGTTTTAGGCTCTAGATCCACATATATAACATCTAATGAATATCTCCATTGGGTAGCTTCCCAGGTACCTAAGCTCGGTATGTCCCAAACTAAAGAGCCCCCATTACAACGCTAGAACTACCATCCACACAGTCACCCAAGACAAATCTGGCATTTAGCCTGGATTCCTTTCCCCATCTCCATGTCAAATTAACCATGAAATCTTTCTCCTTTATTTATTTAATTTACAAGTATTTATTGAGTACTTCCCATCATGGAGTAGTGATGCGAAACTACTCTTCTTTTCGCATCCTGTCCTTTTTTTCAAATGCTGCCACCATGTTACTACTGGAATGATGTTTCTAAAATATACACTTTATCTTTCAATGGATTCTTATGGCTCTTAAAGTTCACACTCTTTAATTTGGTGCACAGTAACTTTTGTAATACGACATTTGCCAGATTCTTATCATTCTCTGACATCTTAAGCCCCAAACAATTCGCAGTTTCTTGTGTATTTTATGTTCTCATTTGCTTCGCTTTCATTCTCATGGAATACCCTGTTTCCTCATTTAAAAATAATGTTTCCATGTCTTGTGTTGGCTCAAATAGATAGTTAAGTCCTAGAAGCCTTCCTGACTTTGACTGAGTTTATATGCCTCCCCAGATTAACATAGCCTACAATATATCTCAATTAGAATATTTATAATATTTATCATATACTGTATATTGTTTTAAGGAGCCTCGTTGTCCATTGGTTAAGCTCTTGGCTGCTAACTAAAAGACTGGCAGTTCAAGCCCACCAGCTACTCCACGGGAGAAAGATGTGGCAGTCTGCTTCCATTAAGATTTACAGCCTTGAAAACCCACTGGGGTAGTTCTACTCTATCCTTAAGGGTCACTATGAGTCAGAGCTGACATGAAGACAACAAATTTGGGGTTTGGGTTTGATATGTTGCTTTACTGTCAGTCTATCCCACTAAAATGTAAAACCCACAAGTACTGTTACTAAAATAGGCATATTATAGGTACTTAATAAATGTTTATTAAATAGATAAATGCTATCTCTTTGGAACATTTCTTTTTATGATTTGGATTAAATTTTATTTACATACTGAATGGAGTATTGGTATAGATAGCTTCATACTCTGTCAATAAGAATAAAAGTTTTAGAAGCAGTAGTCCTAGGAGTGAAATAAGGATTGATTTAAGCCATGAGTAGACTGGGAAAACTGCTAGGACAGGAAGAAAATGGAGAGGTGAAATGACTCTGGATTGATTAATGAGGAAATGGTCTGTCAGTGGTGGTTTTAGATATCACCAAGAGCCATGATTAGGGGGATAATGTGTCTATACATTCAGAAAATTTATAGTGTTGTTGTTGTTGTTTTGCCGTCGAGTCAGCCCCGACTCATAGCGACCCCTCCTTGGGTTTCCGAGGCAGTATCACTACGGAAGTAGGATTGCCCAACCTTCCTTCCGAGGAGTGGCTGGTGGGTTTGAACCGCCAGCCTTCTGGTGAGCAGTCAAGTGCCTTAGGCACTATGCTACCAGAGCTCCTTATTTATAGTGTAGATGTTCTAATCATATAGTCATCTTGATAGCATTTCAATTAATGCCCACTGTACCTAAAACACTATGAAATAATATTAATGTTTTGAAGGTAAGGACCAGGTCTAATTTTTTTTTCCAGCATCTTCTAAAATATTTATTACACAAAACATTTAATGAATAATTGATTCCTACCTTCATTGAGATTACTTCCTAGAATATAAAGGAGTTAAAATACATTCACCATATAAAGAAAACTACAAATCTTTGAGCATTATTTAAAACTTTTTTACCTAGTAATTGCATGTCTAGGAATATAGTACAAATAAAATGCAGATATTAATAGTAGTACCTCTTATGAGGATTAACTCTTATAATCCATGCAAAGCCATGGCTTAATAAATATGAGTTGCTATTTTTTTTTTTTGTTTCATATTTTCAAAGTTAAAAGCAAACCATTTCCAAATTTTAAAAAATAGAAAATTAGTAATCACTTAACACTGATCCTCTAACTCCATTATATTTTCCTAAAAATTACAAAGTACGGTGGTTAGTTCCTTTAGTTCCTACTGCCGTAGAGTTGATTCTGACTCATAGTGAGCTCTATTGGGTTTCCAAGGCTGTAAATCTTTATGGAAGTAGATTGCCTCATCTTCCTCTGCACAGCAGGAGGTGGGTTTGAACTGCTGACCTTCTGTTTAGCAGCCAAATGCCTTACCCACTACACCACCAGAGCTCCTTTTACAATAATAGTGGAAGGTAAAGGATCTGACTGAATGACTAAATTCTACCTACTGAGGGATCTGCTAGGTGAGTTTGAGCTAGAGTGAGATTGAAAGCTATTAGCACAGTAAAATGGAAGAAAACACTATAAAGTCTCATTATTCAGCTCTTAGGATGAAGAGTTCAAGTGGTATTAATTTTACTCCTTATTTTCTGTTGTTTACTTTAACAGTGTTATTCATGCAAAATATATTTTCTTATTTGGACAAGGGAAATTAATAAGTTTTCCAACTTTTCATGTATATATTTAGCTCAAATATCTATAAATTAACACATTTCTGGCAGCTTAATATTCTAACCAGGTGCTCTCAAATCTATTCTGACTTATGGTGACCCCATGTGTGTTAGAACAGAACTGTGAGCCATAGGGCTTTCAATGGCTGATATTTTTTAAGTAGATTGCTTGGCCTTTCTTCCAAAGTGCCACTGGGTAGACTTGAACCTCCAACCTTATGGTTAGCAGTTGAGGGCTTGGCTGTTTGTACCACCCAGAGACCCTTAATAAGTTTGTTTCAATATTAATTTTCATCTTCATAGACTGTAAATTCCACAAGGACAATAAACATGCCTGTTTTTTTCATCCCTGTATCCTTGTTCAACAAATGAATGGATGAGGACAGCCATGTTACAAATGTGTATTCTAAGACTAGTTCAAATAAAATTTAGAATGTGGAGCTCTGGTTGTGTAGTAGCTAAGGCATTTGACTGTTAACCAGAAGGCTGGCCATTCAAACCCACTAGTCACTTATTGGAAGGAGGGTTGGGCACTCTACTTCCATAGAAATACCGCCTCGGAAACCCAAGGACTCCTCTGCTCTCAGTCAGAATTGACTCGACGGCAGTGAGTTTGGTTTTTAGATTTAGATTTACAGTGTCAAGAACAGTATTTTTAAACATGGAATTTGGAAGTATTTGTTATTTTTGATCGTTTTATTTGTTCCATTTAATGATCTGGATGTGTTTGATTTGTCCTGCTGCCTAAGTTATTCTCAGGTTTTAACTTTGGAAACAGGATTTACTAGAATACCCAAGTAGGCTCTTAATTTTTTCCATGTTGTCTAATTTTCATCCAGTGAATGATAATTTCACATATTGATAGTTTGTTCAAATTTTATATGACTTATGTAGAAGAATCCTATTTATACAAAATGAAGTCTATCTTTATTTTAAGATTTCTTCTTTATCTATCCCTATCTGTTTCCTTTTGTCTCTTATTGGCTAAGTGATAAGATTTCCTCAAGCAAAACTCACAAGTTTCCTTGAAAGAACAGATTCCCCGGAAAACAAGAGCTACTGTGAAAACAGTAGCTACTATTTGCTTTTCTAGGTTTAGTGCTGATTTTTTCAATTCTAAAACATGAATCAGTGCTTATTATCTACATGATTTTTTTTTAAGATATATTCTTAAAACCTTTTGTTTAAAGGTAAAATATTATATAACAAATGATACTTTTTCTTCTGTGATATCAAGAGGATATTTTAGTTCTATTTTTAACATATGCTTTTAAAGCAGAATTCCATTTACAAATGCAAAAAGTGGCTGCTGAAAACCAGTGTCAACTTCTTGGGTTATTACCTTTGTTTTGTGTTCATTAACATAGTTGTTATGTTACTAATACAAATTTTAACAGTAAAATCCTCTCTTTTTAAAAATATGAGTACAGCATAATGTTAAGTTAGATATATGTTATATAGTTCATCAAAATAACCTCCTCCAAATGTATCCTGTTATTTAAACAAGCATCTCTTCTCTTTATCTTTTTGAGTAACAGCATGCTTCTACTGCTCTTTAATTAAATGACCTTACCTTACATTTGTCTTGACTGGCTTCTGTTTACAGAAATTGTAAACCAGTTGAATGCTCTGAGCAGCTTAGATGAAGATCAAGATGACTGCATAAAGCAAGCAAATATGCCTTCAGCTAAATCAGCCAGTTCCTCTGAAGGTCTAAGAGCTTTCCTCCTTTCTTTCTGTTTCTGATCCCCTGTATATACTGTGACCTGCTGCTACCTCTTGACTTCTGCCTGTACTTAGCTGTCAGTTTTGTCTTTGTGCTTTCCTTGAATGTTTTCTTTGGTAATTTGTAGTATACCAACTGGCAACAACAGAACAGAATTTATCTTTAGCAAAAAGCCTTTTATCAGAATCCTTATTTCATCTGTGAGTTTATATATTATAAACATTGTTTTAAATATTTGCCTATACTAAACTCGTATGAATTGTTCTTATTTGGGAGTTAAGAATGTTGTCTAAATCTATGCCTCCTTTTTTTTATTATAAAATCAAATTAGATCCAGGCAAAACCTTCATTATCTGACATAATTTTCAAAGTATTATGTATATGTTTGTTTTGTTTTATTTGAAAATGTTGGTATGCTACAAAATACTTGGATGTCATTCTGCCATTGGTAAATGCTATATCTTATTATTTGCAGGTATTATTAGTGTGAATTTTTACAATTTGAAATGTGTCATGAATGATCTATCATTATGCTTAACCATGACTATAGTGAAATAATACATATGTTTCTTTTCAGAGCTTATCAACAAACTTAACTTTTTGGATGAAGCTGAAAAGGACTTGGCCACTGTGAATTCAAATCCGTTTGGTGAACCTGATGTAGCAGAATTAAATCCATTTGGAGATCCTGACACAGAAGGTAGCAAGTTTTTTCTTTATTTTTAAAGTCTTCATATAGTCAAGTTCTTTTGAAGTATAGGGCAGGACAAGTTTCTTTTCTTTTTTTTTTTTTTTAATTGTGATTTGGGGTGAAAATTTACAGAGCAAATTCACTTTCCATACAGTAGTTCACACACACTTTGTCTCATGACATTCACTATGATTTACCACAATTCAACAGCTCCCCTCCCAATTCCTCCTGATAGTTACCCTAACTTTCCTGTGCAGGACAAGATTTTTAAAAGCAATTTTTGTTTATAGTGGTAATATTATTATCTTTAGTATCACTTGCAGTTGATCAACAATCCTTGGTAGCTTCCATTGAATTTTTTAAAAAGAAAAAGAAAGAACACATTTTATAGACATTTACTTGGGGCTTAGTTTTGATTTAGTTTGGTCAAACTCATAGTCCAGCTCTAATGTTACAAATAGGAGCTCTGCTAGCATAGTGGCTAAAGCACTTGACTGCTAACCAGAAGGCTGGCGGTTCAAACCCACCAGCCACTCCTCGGAAGGAAGATTGGGCAGTCCTACTTCCGTAGTGATACTGCCTCAGAAACCCAACGAGGGGTCGCTATGAGTCGGGGCTGACTCGACAGCACATAACAACAACAACAACATTGAGAATGGTATTGATTTCCTTATTTCT
>NW_006921633.1:15007091-15015302 GCF_000298275.1 Orycteropus afer afer
GCATAGTGGCTAAAGCACTTGACTGCTAACCAGAAGGCTGGCGGTTCAAACCCACCAGCCACTCCTCGGAAGGAAGATTGGGCAGTCCTACTTCCATAATGATACTGCCTCAGAAACCCAAGGAGGGGGGGGTCACTATGAGTCGGGGCCGACTCAACGGCACATAACAGCAACAACGATGTTACAAATAAAAGCATTTCACCTAACTGGCATATAGCAAAGTCTCATTAGTGACGAAGTGAGGCCAGGTTGTTTGGCATACCAGTACTGGGGTGGTGGGGTGGCTTCTCCTTGTATATAGCTCCTCCACTCTGAATCTAGTCTCATTCCATGTCTCTGGCTAGGAATCATAGTAGTGAGAGGAAATCGTACACATGAATAGCATGTAGCAGAAAGAAGTATATTGCCATTATATATGCTACATACTTCTAAGAAAAAAACGAATTTTTTTCTGAGTCTTTTTTTTTTTTTTCCCTCTGACCAACCAGTTTTGATTTGAACTCTTAAAGCTCAGTTAAGGACTGCTGAAGAAGTGAGACCTCTGTTTAATTAAATTCTGTTTGCTTAAAGTAAATGCAAGAATGATTAGCCACTGTTTACATCTTTTTGACTGCTCTTAAGAAATCTTCATGAGCTTTAAATAATTTTGCTACTGCCTGTCATGGTGAAAATGAGGTTTCAGCTTCAGGATTCAGTGTTAGAGCAAATCATTTCATAATCCATTTCTCCTTCTGCCTTTCCTTTTCCTTTCCTTCTTACTAGATTTCAATTTAGTAATTCTAATTAATGAGATTTTGTTTTGTTTATGAGGAGCTCTGATGGCATAGTGGTTAAGGCATTTGGCTGCTAACCAAAAAGCTGGCACTTTGAACTGACCAGCTATTCTGTGGGAGAACGATGAGACAGTATGCTTCCATAAAGATTTACATCTGTGGGAACTCTACGGGGCAGTTCTTATTCATGTCCTACAGGATTCTATGAGTTAGAATCGATCTAGTGGCAGTGGGTTTGATTTTGGTTATATTATGAAAAAATTTAAGATTTTAAAAGTTGCAATAAATCTTAGAGATAATCTAGTTCAACAGCTTCTTTTCATAGATTAAGACCAGAGAAGTTAAGTGATTTGAACAAAAACTTTAGTTAAATGGAGGTGGATTTGAAGCCAGAATTACTAACTTAGGTGTCTTATTTCGACTACATAGTTCTACTCAATTCCTTACTACATACATTCATCTTTATTGACTTTCAGAAATATTTTAAGACATCATTATCTGAGCATTTTATTTCAAAATCTAATAAGCAGTTTTTCTAAATTAAATTAAAGAATGGAGTAGCAGATGACAGACACATGGTTGGTCAAATTTTATGCTGTATTTCTATTAAGGAAAGGTTAACTAACCTGATTAAGACTCTTTAATCATGTATAGAACTAAGAAAAAAATATGGCAAGCAATATTTTTTAAAAAGTATATATGCCTATTGGAGTCCTTGGAATAACAACTTTCTATTGGTATAGTAGTTATTTTCTAGAAATGATTTATTAATTTTTATTGATTGAAAATGTACAACCTTAAGTAACAAAAGTATTGGGGAGGGATGTGCTGCAGTTGCTTAGATAGTTCTTTTTTTGCTTTTACAATTTCAATTCCCCTCTCATATTCATGGTTTTTTGTGCTTCAGTGATTTTTTTAGAAACTTATTAAATGTGTTTGTTAGCTTTTATGTGAAATAATCTTATCTTAAGCCTTCCTTTGATGCTTGTTCTATTATCTTCAAATCTTGCTCTGTAGTTTGTATAGTTTTGGTTCTGTAACTGGTGAATTTTCTTGAATCAATTTTTGCAATCCTCTTCATGAAAATAAAAATATAAAACTTATTTCCATTGATCAGTTTTGTCAATTTCTTAAGCATTTGAGACTTGATATTTGTTAATAAAAATTGAATAGATAAAACATTTCGCTCCCTCTTCTCCTGTGGTGAAAATAAAACACTTGACTTATATTATTACAAAGAGCCTGTTGTTGTTCGTATGTGCCGTCGAGTCAGACTCAACTTGTAGCGACCCCTCCTTGGGTTTCCGAGGTGGTGTCACTACGGAAGTAGATTGCCCAACCTTCCTTCCGAGGAGTGGCTAATGGGTTTGGACCGCCAGCCTTCTGGTTAGCAGTGAAGGACCTTCAGCACTATGCTACCAGAGCTCCCACAAGAAGCTTAGTGATGTTAAACTTGAATATTTTCTCGGTGTCAGAAAAGATACATAGTTACAGAGTCTCTTCTCTAGTGTAAACTATATTTAAATACATTTCAATATTATTTGTTAAGATTTTATAAATTTTTTACACTTTCAAATTGCTTTACCATAATGTATAGAATTTCAATCCAGAAATTTTTTATTTCATTTTAACTGTTTTTTGTACTAAATACATGTATTTGCATAATGTTCTCAAGATTCATTCATGCTATAACATGTATCAGGACTTCATTTCTCTTTATAGCTAGCCAAGTAGTATTCCATTGTACACTTTGTTTATCCATTAATCTGTTAATGGCCATTTGTTGTTGTTATGTGCCATTGAGTCGACCCCAACTCATAGCAATCCCTCCTTGGGCTGTGGAGGCAGTATCACTACAGAAGTAGTTTGCCCAACCTTCCTTCCAAGGAGTGGCTGGTGGGTTTGAACCACCAGCCTTCTGGTTAGCAGTCAAGTGCCTTAGGCACTATGCTACCAGAGCTCCTAATGGCCATTTAGGTTTTTTTTTTTTTTTTTTTTTCTCAATATAAAGACAAAACATTTGCCATTTCATTTCAACATATTTTACTTGTACACTTCAGGGACAGGACATTCATCATGTTATATAACCATCACCACTATCTGTTCCCACGTTTCCATGACCCTTAAGAGAAGAAGCTCGGCGCCCTCTAAGCAATGACTTCCTCTTTCTCCTTCCTTCCACCTTTGGTAACCACTAATAAACTTTGGTCTCTATAGATTTGCCTATTCTAGATATTCCATATAAGTGAGATCATATAATATTTGTCTTTTTGTGACAGATTTTTCACCCAGCTTTATTAAGACCAATTATCTTTAGAGTTGGCTGAGTAGTATTCCATTGCATATTACATATTGTTTATCCATTCCTGTATTAATGGACATTTAGGTTTCTTTTTCTTTTTTCAATATAAAGATGAAACAAGTTTTCTGAGCTGTCTAAAGTATAACTAAAAGAAATTTAACTTTAAAATTAAAAAGTCTTTAATATATATCTGGAAGCTCTGGTAGCATAGTACCTAAGGCATTTGACTGTTAACTGGAAGGCTGGCAGTTCAAATCCACCAGCCACTCTTCAGAAGGAAGGTTGAGCAATCTACTTCCATAGGGATACCACCTCAGAAACCCAAGGAGGGGTCGCTATGAGTCAGAGCCTACTCGACAGCAGTGTGTGTGTGTTAATATATATCAATGAGATATTCAATCATTTGAAATGTCACTTATGAAACAATTCTTTTTCTTGAGAATTCAACAATTTTCTGCCTTTCTCTCTTAGAATATTTTGTTAGAGGAGCATGGCACAATTAAAATTACATTTTAACTACACTGTGATTATTGGCTATGTGAAACTTTTTTTTCCATTTAGGAAAATATTTTTATAAGCAAAATCCATGATCAGATTTTGTATCATTTTATTTAAAATTCTAATTTAAAATTTAACTAACATAAATGACAAAAAAAGCAGGTACTAAGCAATTTATAAGTATTGTGGGAAGACATATCAGTGTAGTGATTTTTGTACGTGAGAGTTAGTGTGAAAGAATGCTTTTTTTAAAAAAATCAATTTGACCAATAAAATTTAGAAGAATTTTGTAGAACATGTTCTATAAACATAAGATATGATTTTATTGTAGTGCACTTGGCCTGAGAATGAGAAATCTTACATATTCCTTTGCATTATTAAATAGAGTATTAGTTGGACCCAACTTACATTGAAAAAATTAGACATCTCATTAAAAGCTCTGCAGATTTAAGGTTTTGTGGCATACAGCAACCTGCTCTTTGAAGACTTTGAGAAAACAAATATCATGAAGTGTACATGTAATTTTGGCAAAGTCCAGACTGAATTTTTAGATCTCTGTGTAACTAGTGAAAGACCATTTCAAAATTAAATCTATGTCATAGTCTTTATTCTTTTTTCCAGGGGTAGAGGGAATATGTAGCACAATGGTAATTATTCTTTCTTTATTTATTTATTTTAACTTTGTATTGTGATTTGAGTGAAAGTTTACCCAGCAAACTCATTTTCCATTCAACAGTTCATACATATTTTGTTTTTTGACATTGATTGGAATCCCCCTGATGTAGAAATTCTCTAACCACTTCTTCCCTCTGGATATTTTTCTCCTGTGCCCTTCTTACCTATGCATTCCTGCCTTCTTAGCTTTTTCCATGTACAAATTCTGTCCTTCTTATCTCTTCCATGGTTGACTGTTGTAACGAGGGTACCTTCCTAATATAATTGTTCACCTTGTAGGCTTGTCTGTTGTTTAGCTGAAAGTTGAGGCACGGGAGGGAGTTCATTTCCAGGCCCAGTGGGTGAGTAGGGGCCATACTTTTGGGGGTTTCACCAATCTCTGTTAGAGCAGTAAGCCTGTCTTTTTTATTATTTTGAGTTTTGTTCCATATTTTCCTCCCACTCTATCCAGGATCTCCAATTTTGAGACCTTTCTGAGTTGTTGGTAGTGGTAGCTGGGCATCATCTAGTTCTTCTGGTCTTTGTGCCATGTAGGTTGAGATTCCCATGGTGCACTAGTCCCTTGGAGTAATTGTTTCTATGTATCTTTGATTTTCTTCAATCTTATTTGCTCTAGATGAGGGGAGAGACCAATAGTTGCATCTTAGATGGCCACTTGCAAGCTTATAAGACCTCAGTCACTACTTGTCAAAGTAGAATGTAGAACAATGGTTTTATGTATTGTCTTATGCCACTTCAGCTTGATGTCCATCATCCCAAGCCTACAGGTCCATCCCAGCAATTCACACCTTCATATGATTGTGACTACGAACTTCTCATAACTTTGCCAATTAGGTCTATAATATATATGGACATTTTTCAAGCACATACAAATACATATTTAATAACACTGTCTGACAGACCTATATATGGTCATGGGTATTTTCCCATTCACCTACTCATACCTGATCATCTTGCCTGCCTGCCTAGATATCCACCCGTAGATTAATGTTTGTTGTTACAGATAATGCAGTATTGTATATATAATAGTATTTTTTACCTTTGTTGCCTGTACCTCTTGTGCACCTCTCTGTGTCTCCTGTTTTCTTAGTGATATTGTGCTGGTTACCCACTTTTGGTATATTGCTTATCCCTTCACCAAAATCAATACATGTCTCTTACCTTGCTAGCACTTTTCCCTCTCCTCCCCTCCCATCTCTGGTAACCAACAAAGAAAGTTTCCTTCCCTTTGTAAAACTTTTCTTGACTTTTTATAATAGTACACTCATAGAATATTTGCCCTTCTGTGATTGGCTTATCTCATTCAGCATAATGTCCTCAGAGTTCATCCTCATTATGAGGTGCTTCATGGATTCTTAATTATTCTTTAATGTTGCATATTATTCCATTGTTTGTATATACATAGTTTGCTTATACATCAACCTGCTGATGGGCACTTAGGTCGTTTCTATCTCTTTGCTGTTGTATGTAGTGCTGTGATGAACATGGGTGTGCATATATCTATTCATGTCTCACTGTCACTTCTTTATGACATATACCTAGTAATGAGATTGCTGTATTAAAGGATATTTCTATTTCTAACTTTGTAAGAAAACCTTTTAAGGAAACACCATACAATTTTCCACAGTGATTCTACCATTTTACAGTCCCACCAGCAGCAGTATATGAGATTACGGTCTTTTCACACCCTCCCCAGCATTTGTTATTTTCTGTCTTATTGAACTTTGTGGTTTTTTTTCATGGTGTTTTGGTTTGCATCTTTCTAATAACTAATGATCAAGAATATTTCTTCATGTGTTTCTTGGCCACCAGAATATCATCTTTGGCCTTGATCTCCTATGCCCATTTTTCAGTTGGACTGTTTGTCTTTTTGAGGTTGAAGTATTGAGATTTTCTATAAATTTTGGAGATAAGTCCCATGTTGAATGTCACTGACAAAGATTTTTTCTAATCTGTAGGTTCTCTTTTTACTCTTTTCGAGAAGTCTTTGATGCACATAAGAATTTTGTTTTTCCAACAACACCATGAAAAAAAAAACACATAATAAAATGACAGCAACCTATTCATACTTGTTGATAATTGCACTGAATGTCAATGGATGACATGCATCACTCAAAAGACAGAGAGTTTCAGACTAAATAAGAAAACATAACCCATCAATATGCTGTCTACAAGGGACATACGTTGGAGACAAAGACAAAAATAGACTAAAAATCAAAGGTTGGAAAAAGATCTATCAACCAAATGGCAACCAAAAGAGAGCAGGAGTGGCAATATTAATTTCTGATCAAATTGACTTTAAGACAAAAATCACCGTAAGAGACAAGGAAGGATGTTCTATAATGATTAAAGGATCAATTGAACAAGAAGATATAACCATAATAAATATCTATGGACCCAATGAAAGAGCTCCAAAATACATAAATCAGACTTTAACAGAATTGAAAAGTCAAACAGATGACTCCACAGTCATAGTAGGAGACTTTAATACACCGCTTTCAGTGAAACATAGAACAATTGGAAAGAGACTCAACAAAGACACAGAAGCTAAACAATACAGTCCACCAACTTGACCTTATAGACATCTACAGAGCACTTCACCCAACAACAGCACAATGTACATTCTTTTCCAGTGCACATGGAACATTTTCCATGATAGACCATATGTTAGGCCATAAGCAAGCCTTAATTAATTTAAAAATATTAAAATACTGCAAAGCATCTTCTCAGATCACAATGCTATCAAATTAGAAATCAACAATAGGAAGATCAATGGAAAAAGAGCAAGCACATGGAAACTGAACAACACCCTCCTTGAGAAAGACTGGGTAAGAGAAGAAATAAAAAATGAAATTCAGAAATTCCTTGTCTCAAATGAGAATGAAAACACAACATACCAAAATCTTTGAGACACAGCAAAAACAGTGGTCAGAGGCAAGTTTATAGCAATAAATGCACACGTCAAAAAAGAAGAAAGAGCCAAAATCAACACTTTAAACCAACATCTCCGACATTTAGAAAAAGAACAGCAAGAAAAGCCTACAATCACCAAAAGAAAGGGGATAATAAAGATTCAAGCAGAAATCAATGAAACAGAGAATAGAAAGACAATATAAAAAATCAAAAAGACTAGAAAAGATTAATAAAATTGACAAACCACTGGCAAATTTAACATAGGAAAAGAGGGAGAGAATACAAATAACACAAATAAGAAATGAAATGGGCGACATCACAGCAGAACCAACTAAACTAAAAAGGATATCAGGATACTATGAAGAACTGTACTCCAATAAATTTGAAAATCTAGAAGAAATGGGTAGATTTCTAGAAACACACTAATTACCTAAACTAACACAGACAGGTGGAAAAGTTGAACAGACCCATAACGAAAGAAGAAATTGAACAGGTCATAAAAAAATTACCAACAAAAACAGGTCCTGGCCCAGACATTTTCACTGGAGAATTCTACCAAACAGTCAGAGAAGAACTGACACTAATCCTAGTTAAACTGTTCCAAAACATAGAAAAGTACGGAATCCTCCCAAATTCATTTCATGAAGCAAGAATAACCTTGATACCCAAACCAGGCAAAGACATCACTCAAAAGGAAAACTAGACCCATATTTCTCATGAATATAAATACAAAAATCCTCAACAAAATCCTAGCCAATAGACTCCAACAAGATATCAAGAAAATCATTCATTATGACCAAGTGGGGTTCATATCAGGTATGCAAGGTTGATTCAACTTTAAAAAAAAATCAACGTCATCCACCACATAAATAAAACAAAGAAAAAGAACCACATGATCATATCAGTTGATGCAGAAAAGACATTCGATACAATCCAACACCCATTCCTGATCAAGATTCCCAGCAAAATAGGAATAGAAGGGACATTCCTCAACATAATAAAGGCCATCTATGCAAAACCAACAGCCAACATTATTCTCAATGGAGAGAG
>NW_006921633.1:15016417-15023344 GCF_000298275.1 Orycteropus afer afer
ATATGGCATCTCGGAAGGAAGGTTGGGCAATCCTACTTCCGTAGTGATACTGCCTCGGAAACCCAAGGAGGGGTCACTATGAGTCAGGTGTGACTCGACGGTACACAACAACAACAACAACAATATATGGCATAAATAGATTATCAAACATAACCCAAAATGTACAAACAGCAGAAGAGAAACTAGATGAATGGGACCTTTTCAAAATTAAATTTTTATGTGTTTCCAAAGACTTCTCCAAAAGAATCAAAAGAGAACCTACAGACTGGGAAAATCATTTGGCAATGACATATCTGACAAGGGACTTATCTCTAGAATTTATAGAAAACTCCACCACCTCAATGACAAAAAAGGCAAACCATCCAATTAAAAAAAGAGCAGAAGACGTGAACAGACACTTCACCAAAGAGGATGTTCAGATGGCCAACACACATGTGAAGATATATTCACAATCATTAGTTATTAGAGAGATGCAAATGAAAACAACAATGAGATATCTTGCCCTAGCACTAGTAACAAAATTTGACAAGACAGAAAATAATAAATGTTGGTGAGGATGCAGAGAGATTGGAAGTCTCATACATTGCTGGTGGGACTGTACAATGATACAACCACTATGGAAAGCAGTGTGGCGATTTCTTAAAAAGTTGGAATTAGAAATCCCATTTGACCCAGCCATTCCATTACTGGGTATATATCCACACCCATGTTCATTACAGCACTGTTTACAATAGCAAAAAGATGGAAACAACCCTAAAGAATCTGCAAAACACTGCATAACATGGATGAACTTGGAGGACATTATGCTGAGTGAAATAAGTTAATCACAGAAGGACAAATACTGTATTAGTCCATTATTGTAAAAAGTCAAAGAAAGGTTTCTATATGGAAGGAAATTTTCTTTGCTAGTTACCACGATGGAAGGAGAGGGGAAGAAACACTGTTAGATAGGTAGAGACAAGTATTGGTTTGGGTGAAGAGAAGGGCAATGTATCAAATGTGAGTGATCAACACGGTGGCATTGAGGAAGACATAGAGAGGTACATGGAAGGTGGTACAGACAGCAAAGATGAACCCTTTTCCACATACAGTACTGCATTGTCAGTGAAGGCAAACATTGATATATGGGTAGATAGATGGGTGCACAAGCTGAACTATTATGTAGGGGGGGAGTGTGTCCATGACCATGTATAGAGGTGGCAGACAATGTTTCTACAAATGTATTTGTATGTTCTGTAAGAATTCCCAGGTATATAGTAGAGCTGAAAAGGGGCAGGGTTGTAGTTACTTCTTGGCCACAGCCAGTTACCCAGAGGAAGCGCATAGTTGGACCTGTGGGCTCGGGACCATAGTTGCAGGGGACATCAAGCTCACTTGGCTATCATACTACACAATGACATTGTTCCACATCCTACTTTGGAGAGTAGCGACTCAGATCTTTAAAGCTCACGAGCAGCCATCTAGATGCAAGGATGGGTTTCTCCTCATCCAGACCAAAGAAGAATGAAGAAAACCAAAGACACATGGAAACAATTAATCCAAGTGACTGGTACACCATGTGATCCTCAGCCTAAAATGACTATGAGACCAGGAGAACTAGATGGTTCCTGGCTAGCACGTGTCAACCACTCGGATGGGGATCTCAGTAGGAGATTCTGGATAGTGTGGGAGAACAATGTGGAACAAAACTCAATATCATTAAGAAAAGAAAATGACCAAGTTTGCTGGTCTGATAGAGCCTGATGGAACCCCTGAGACTGTGGCCCCTAGCTGACCTTCAGGTCTGGAATTGAACCCATTCCTGTGGCTTCCAGCCAAGCAAAAGACAGGCATATGAGCTGAACATTTACATTAGGTAGATACACTCCTTGGAGAGATCAATCATGGGAGAAGAGAAGGGCTGTGTATGCACAGGGAGACAGCTCAAGGCCAAGAGTACATGGAAGGGTACATGGGAGGGAAGGACACAGGGAAGAGTTAACTATGGGCAGGAAATGGGAGGGGAGCTGTTGCACTGTAAATTATAGTCAATGTGTTGAGACAAAGTGTATGTGAACTGCTGTATGGAAAGTGTATTTGCTCTGTAAACTTTCACCCAAATCACAATAAAAATTTAAAAAAATAAAAAAAAAGAACTTGGTTTTGAGAAGATCCCATTCATCTAGTTTTTCTTGTACTGTTTGTGCATTTTTGGTTAGGTTTGATAGTCTATTCATGCCATAAATTAGGTCCACTAAGTTTGCCCCTATTTTTCCTTTCATGAACTTTGTAGTTTCAAGTTTTACATTTAGGTCTTTGATCCGCCTTGAATTAGTTTTTGTATATGGTGTGAGTTAGGGATCTTGTTTCAGTTTTCTGCAAATGGATATACAGTTTTGCCAGCACCATTTGTAAAAAAAGACAATCTCTTCCCCATTTTATGGGTTATGGCCCTTTGTCAAAGATCAGCTGACTATAGGTAGATGGATCTATTTCTGGATTCTCAATTCTGTTCCACTAGTCTATGTGTTGTTGTACAAATACCAGGCTGTTTTGACTACCATGGATGTATAGTAGGTTTTGGGATCCAGGAGGGTGAAACCTTCTACTTTGCTCTTCTTCAGTAGTGCTCTACTTGTCTCAGGTCTCTTTCCTTTCCATATAAAGTTAGTGATTGGTTTTTCCATGTCCTTAAAGAATGTTGATGGAATCTGGATCTGGATTCTAATGAATATATAGGTTGCTTTGGGTAGTATTGACATTTTCAAAATATTCAGCCTTCCTATCCATGAGCATGGTATGTTGCTTCATTTATGTAGGTCTCTGATAGTTTCTTGAAGTAGTGTTCTGTAGTTTTCTTTGTATACGTCTTTTGTGTTCATGGTAAGATTTATTCCCAAATATTTTATCTTTTTGGTAAGTATTGTAAATGGTATTGTTTTCCTTATTTCCTTTTTAGAAATCTCTTTGCTGATGTAGAAGAGTCCTGCTTTTTTATGTTGATCTTGTATCCTGCCACTTTGCTGAATCTTTCAATTAGTTCCAGTAGTTTTCTTGCTGAGTCTCTGAGGTTTCTATGTATAGAATCATATCATCTGCAAATAGAGATAGGTTTATTTCTTCTTTGCTAATTTGGATGCCTTTTCTTTTTATTTCTTGCCTTATTGCCCTGCTTATGACTTCCAATACAGTGTTAGACAGAATTGTGATAATAGAGTAGAAGGCATCTTTGTCTGCTTCCCATTCAAGGGGAATGCTTTAAGTCTCTCTCCATTAAGAATAATGTTGGCTGTTGGTTTTGCCTATATACCCTTTATCATGTTGAGAAATTTATGTCCTTTTCCTATTTTTCTGAGAGGTTTTTTTTAAAAAAAAAAAAAATTAGGAATGGGTATTATATTTCATCAAATGCCTTTTCTTCATTGATTGATATGATCATGTAATTCTTTCCTTTGTTTTATTTATGGAATAGATTATGTTGATTGTTTTTCTGATGTTGAACCATCCTTGCATACCTGATATGATTCCCATTTGGTCTTTATTTATTTATTTAATAGTAATATTATATTGGCTAGGATTTTGTTGAAGATATTTGTGTCTATATTCATGAGAAATATTGGTCTGCAATTTTCTTTTTTAGTGGTATCTGCCAGGTTTTGGTATCAGGGTTATGCTAGCTGCATAAAATGAATTTAGGAGTATTCCATCCTTTTCTGTGTTGTGGAATAGTTTGAGTAGGATTGGTGTCAGCACTATTCTATTTGGTAAAATTCTTCAGTGAAGACACCAGGACCTGGATTTTTTTTGTTGTTGTTGGTAATTTTTTAAGAATCTGTACAATTTCTTCTTTTCTTATTTTGTTATTGTGAGGTACCATCAAGTTGGCTCCAACTCATTGCGACCCTGTGTACAACAGAACAAAACACTGCCAGTCCTGTGCCATCCTCATAATCTTTTCTATACTTAAGCCCTTCGTTACCGTCACTGCGTCATTCCATCTTGTTGAGAGTCTTCCTCTTCTTCACTGACCCTCTACTTAGTCAAGCATGATATCCTTCTCCAGGAAATGGTCCCTTCTGACAACATAACCAAAGCTTGGCCACTCTTGCTTCCAAGGAGCATTCCAGCTACACTTCTTCCAGGACAGATTTGTTTGGTCTTCTGGCAGTCCATGATATTTTCAATATTCTTTGCCAACAGCACAATTTAAAGACATCAACTCTTCTTCAGTCTTCCTTATTTTTTGTCCAGCTTTCACATACCGTGGCTTGGTCAGGTACACCTTAGTCTTCAAAGTGACATCTTTACTTCTTAACACTTTAAAAAGGTCTTTTATAGCAGATTTTCTGAGTGCAATATGACATCTGATTTCCTGACTGCTGCTTTTGTTATGGGTCTATTCGAATTTTCTATCTCAGTCTGTGTTAGTTTAAGTAGCCAGTGTGTTTCTAGAAATCTGTCCGTTTTGTCTACATTTTCAAATTTGTTAGAGTACAGTTCTTCGTAGTGTACTGCTACCATCTTTTTTTATTTTGGTTGGTTTTGTTGTGATGTTATCCACTTCTTTCCTTATTCGTGTTATTTGGATCTTCTCTTTGTTTTCCTTTGTTAAATTTGCCAGTGATTTGTCAATTTTATTAATCTTTTCAAAAAACTGACTTCTGTTCTTGTTGATTCTGTTGTTTTTCTGTTTCATTTATTTCTGCTTGAATGATTATTCTTTTCTTTCTTGCAAGTGTAGCCTTTTTTTGCTGATCTTCTCTAATATTTGGATATGTTGAATTAAGTTGTTGATTTTGGCTCTTTGTTCTTTTTTATATGTGATTTAGTATTATAAATTTCCCTCTGAGCACTGCTTTTGCGGTGTCCCAAAGATTTTGCCATGTTGTGTTTTGCCTCTCATTTGATTCAAGGAATTTTCTAATTTCATTTTTATATCTTCTATTACCCAGTGGTTTATAGGGAGAGTATTACTCAGTTCCCACGTGCTTGCCTTATTTTCCTTGATCTTCCTATTGTTGGTTTTTAATTTTAAAGCATTGTGATATGAGGAGATGCTTTGCAGTATTTCAATGTTTTTAAATTTATTGAAGCTTGTTTTGTGGCCTAACATGGTCTTTTCTGGAGAATATTTTGTATGTGCTGGAAAATAATGTGTATGTTGCATTTCATAGTCTTTGAAAAAAATATTATGTATCTGTTTGGGTGATAACCAATCAAATAGTGAAATCAAATAAGCAACAATATAATATTGCACCTCTGAGAAGGTTAAAATGTCCAAAATTGGCATACCACAATACTAATATTAGTAGAGACCTAACACTCCAATGAATCCATTTTGAGGAGCACAATTCCTGCAGAAGTAGCCATACCTTCCAAACTCAGGACTCTTTAACCCTTCTAAATTTTATTCTTCTTTCATTATTGCTTTGCAGTCCTTCAGTCTAATAGAGTTTAATTCAAGCTTATATATTTTTTGAAGTAAGAATATAAGAAAATACCATATAATGTTGATATGATTGAATTCATCTTTTGCTATTGTTTTATAGAACCAATCACTGAAACAGTTTCATCTAAAACACCAGAAGAATTTCTTTATAGTACCAGCTGTAATCCCTCTAAAGACATACAGACTTCACAGCATCTGAACCCATTTGATGAGCCTGATACTTTTATTGGTATAAAGGATTCTCCTCCCCTGTCTACAAAAAGAAAAAATACAAGGCCTGTGGACATGAGCAAGTACCTCTATGCTGATAGCTCTAAAACTGAAGAAGAAGAAGAAGAGTTGGATGAGTAAGTATATTTCATTTTGCTATCATCATAGGTCAATCTCTATGTTAATGAAAGAGATCTTTTTCTTTTATATCTTTACATGAGTAAAAAGAGATCTGTGTCTGTGTTAATACACAGTTTACAAGTTAGTGTCTACCTCATCCCCTAAGTGAACTTTTAAATTCCTAACCTTTATACTCCTCACTAAGTAGCTCTCCCGAACCCAATGCCATCAAGTTGAATCCTTCTCATACAGACCCCTCCTTGGGTTTACAAGGCGGTGTCACTGTGGAAGTAGATTGTCCAATCTTTCTTCTGAGGAGTGGCTCTTAGGAGCTCTGGTAGCATAGTGCCTAAGGCACTCGACTGCTAACCAGAAGGCTGGCAGTTCAAACCCAACAGCCGCTCCTCAGAAGGAAGATTGGATGAGCTACTTCCATAGTGATACCACCTCAGAAACCCAAGGAGGGGGTCACTGTGAGTTGGATCCGACTTGATAGCAGTGAGTTTGGTTCTTTTTGGTTTAAGGAGCTCTCATGGTATAGTGGCTAAAACATTCAGCTGGTAACCAGAAGGTTGGCAGTTCAAACCCATGAGTTCCTCTGCAGGAGAAAGATGAGGCAGTCTGCTTCCATAAAGATACACAGCCTTGGAAATCCTATGGGGCAATTCTGTTCTGTCCTATAGAATTGTTTTGGCTCAGAATTGACGTGATGGTAGTAAGTTTGGTCTAAACCTTCATCAAAGTGGTGTGTACACCCTAAACTAACAAATGGGGGAGATACATATCTGGAATCTCTTGTTGGAATTCCAATTACTTCTTACAACAGAAAGCATGTTATAAATGTCATCTAGGTATTTTCAATCAAATACTGTGAGCATTATACTTCAGTTATGTCATTGAGCTCCTATGTTGTTGTTAGGTGCCGTCAAGTCATCTCCAACTCATAGTGACCTTATGTACATTAGAATGAAACACTGCCCACCTGTGCCAGCCTCACGATCCCTGCTATACCTGAGCCCATCATTGCAGCCACTATGTCAACCCATCTTGTTGAGGGCTTTCCCCTTTTTTGTTGACCCTCCACTTTACCAAGTATGATATCCTTCTCCAGAGTATGGTCCCTTCTGACAACATGACCAAAGTAGGTGAGACAAAGTCTGGCCATTCTT
>NW_006921633.1:15028519-15033862 GCF_000298275.1 Orycteropus afer afer
AGTACCATGGACTGCTAAAAGAACTAACAGATGTGTCCTGGAGGAAGTGCAGCCAGAATGCTCCTTGGAAGCAAGAATGGCCAGACTTCGTCTCACTTATTTTGGTCATGTTGTAAGAAGGGACCATTCCCTGGAGAAGGATGTCATGCTTGGTAGGGTGGAGGGTCGACGAGGGAAGGGGAGGCCTTCAACAAGATGGATTTACATGGTGGCTGCGATGATGGGCTCAAGTATAGCAGGGATTGTGGGGCTGGCAAGGGATCAGGCAGTTTCGTTCTGCTGTGCATGAGATCGCTATGAGTCGGAAACAACTCGATAGCACTTAAAAACAACAACAACAAACTCTATTTAAGGGCAAGTTTTAGAGTCTCTCCTGACATGCATTTTGGTCTTTTCTTCCTTTCCTGTATTTTCAGTGACCTTTTGCTTTCTTCATGGATGATGTTCTTGATATTGTCCCACAATTCCTCTGGTTTTCAGGCATTGGTGTTCAGTGCATCAAATCTCTCCTTTAGATGGTCTGTAAATTCAGGAGGGATGTAATCAAGGTCATATTTTGGCTCTCGTGGACTCGTTTTAATTGTCTTTAGCTTCAACTTGAACTTGCATAATAGCAGTTGATGGTCTGTTCCACAATCAGCTCCTGGCCTTGTTTTGGCTGAAGATATTGAGCTTCTGCATTGCCTCTTGCCAGAGATGTAGTCAATCTGATTTCCTGTGTACTCCATCTGGTGAAGTCCACATGTATAGTTGCCATCTATGTTGTTGAAAAAAGGTATTTGCAATGCATAAGTCATTGGTCTTGCAAAATTTTATCATGCAATCTCCAGTGTTGTTTCTATAACCAAGGCCTTGTTTTCCAACTCCTGGTGATTGTTCTTTGTTTCCAACGTTTGCATTCCATTTAACAAGTGATAATTAACACATCTTGATTGTATGTTTGGTCAATTTCAGACTGTGGAAGTTGGTAAACATTTTCAATTCCCTCATCTTTGGCTTTGGTGGTTCGTGTGTAAATTAACTGGTCTTCCTTGTAGGTGTATGGATATTATCCTGTCACTGACAGCATTGTACTTCAGGACAGATCTTGATACATTTCTTTGTGATGATGAATGCTATGCTATTCCTCTTTAATTTGTCATTCCCAGCATAGTAGATCATATTATTTTCTGATTCAAAATGGCCAAAACTGGTCCATTCCAGCTCATTTATGCCTAGGATATTGATCTTTATGCACTCCATTTCATTTTTGACAACTTCCAGTTTTCCTAGATTCATGCTTCGTACATTCCATGTTCTGATTGTTAATGGATGTTTGCAGCTGTTTCTTCTCATCTTCAAATGTGCCACATCAGCAAATGGAGGTCTCAAAAGCTTTATATTGTTAACATCAGCTCTACTCTGAGGAGGCAGGTCTTCCCCAGTCATATTTTGAGTGCCTTCTGACCTGATATACACTCATCTTCCAGCACTATACTGAACAGTGTTTCAGGGCTATTCATAAAGTTTTCCAGTAATACATTAGATGGTATTTCATTGCTATTCATAAGGTTTTCACTGGCCAATTCTTTGAGAAGTGGATGGCCTCTTCCTTTTTCCGAGTCTGTCTTACTCTGGAAGCTCTGCTGAAACCTGTCCACCATGGGTAACCCTGCTGACATTTGACACACCGGTGGCTTAGCCTCCAGCCTGTCAGCAGTATGCAAGCCACCATGGTACAACAAACCAACAGACAAGTGTCTACTTTAGTTGTTCCAAACCACCCTGCTCACTTTCGGGCCTCCCCCAGCCACACCAGCACCTGCCTGCCCTGCATGCCCGACTTGCTTCTTATCTGGCCTGCCCCAGGCACTCCAAACACCTGCCTTGCCCTGCGCACCCAGCTTGGTGCTTTCCCAGCCTACCCCAGGTGCTTCAAACAGCCTTGCCCTGCGTGCCTGGCTCACTGCTTACCTGGCTTGCCTTGGGATCTCCAGACACCCACCTAGCTCTGTGCACCTGGCTTGCTACTCACCCAACCTGCCCCAGACTTCTATGGGACCCTGAGAATCATTTATGATATTCATTCGATGAGAAGATTTGTTCAAATGCCAAGCAATCAGATCATAACATTCATAAAGTGGGGATTATCTGCAGTTGAGTTACTATTTTTATCAAAATAAGAGGCATGCTGACAACTCAATATGAATAATCAGTGTGGTCAGAATTGCCACTTTGATCAAATGTAGGTTGGGAATAGGAGGGGTGTGTTCATATTGTAATCCAAAGTTATGCATTGTGCAATCTGTATGGCTGCACACCATGGCCCAGAGTTTGTTTAAAAAGCATCAACAGAATTTTCACTTTCTACCATATTGCAGTAATAGGCATCAAAATTAACCCTTTTGTTTTAAATAACTAAAAAGCTGAGCAAAATATATGAAGCCACAGTTTCCAGACATTTGACACAGACAACACAGGACAGTGATCCCGGATATCAAGAGAAACAAAAAAGGTGAGCTCTATGATTACCCAAGCCTTATTTATGGGAGAATGTTTATAGCTACAATGCAGCTATACAAGCCTAGCAGTTTTCTTGAATTGAGGAGACAGAATTAGGAATGTAAGGGTAAGAAGCGAAACAGAGCCTAGCAGTTTTCTTGAATTGAGGAGACAGAATTAGGAATGTAAGGGTAAGAAGATGGCTAGAATTTGTGACAACGTACCAGAGATGAGAGAGCTACTCAGAGAGAGCTCTAGAGATATTTAGAATTATTCCTCCTGAGTGTTTAGCTGAGTATTTATCAGAGCACACATGTGAGGAAATTACCAAGTCTAAAGGAACAGACAGAACTATCTCTGAAGTTCACCCAAGAGCAAGAATAGTTTGTATACTTAACAGCCAGCAAGGCAAGACTTCCTAACAAATGGAACATGACATATAGACTTCACAAGGCTGTTGCCCAATAGCTAGACCAAATTACCCTTAGACTAATGGTTTTTCTGGACCTGCCTAGCAAAATTTAAAAGCAAACTTGAAAAGCATCAAACTGATTCCAAGTAACTTAACTGTATCCCGCAAAAAGCCTAAAAATGTTTAAGGGTCTACCAGAAAATCCAACACTCAAAACATAAAATTCACTATGCCTGACAGACAAAAATTTATCAGGCATATATGTTGTCAGATTTTATTTTCCTTTTCAGTACTTGAAAAATGCCAACTTACTGTCTTTTGGCTTGAATTGTTTTTGTTGAAAAATCTAATTATAGTTTCTTTCATGTGTCTTGTGCTTATGTTTGGGGTTCATTCAGCTTCTGGAATCTGTTGGTCTATAGGATTGTCTTTTTTTTCCCCCTCATTTGTGAAACTTTTGGTGATTATTTCTTCAAATATTTTTTTTTTCTTTTCCCCCAAGTCTCTCAGTAAGAAGCTCTGGTGGCACAGTGCCTAAGGCATTTGACAGCTAATCAGAAGGTTGGCAGTTCAAACCTACCAGCCACTCTGTGCCAGGAACATGGGGCAGTCTACGTCCATAAAGATTTACTGCCTTGCAAACCCACTGGGCATCACTGTGAGTTGGAATTGACTCAGTGGCAGTGGCTTTGGTTTTGTTTGAAGTCTCTCAGTATTCCCGAGGAGAAAACTCAATCGTTAGATCTGTGTGGTGCAGTAAATTACTTAATATTGGTCTTCTAGTTACAGTGTTTGTGACTCCCACCAGATGGCTGGGTGGGACTATGTAAATGTAAGGTATTTATGGCCTACCAAGGGGATTAGGTAGCTTGCTAATAATATAAATAAGGTATATGGCACCCTTGTGAGGGTGGGACCATAGAAGTAAGGTGTATGGAACCTTAACGTGGGGATTGGTCAGTTTTGCTATTCTACTAGGCTTAAAATGATCTATCCAGAGTCAAGAAGTGGGAATCACACTGCCATCAAAATAGAAGAAGAAGCCAGGAGTGAAATGCAGAAAAGACAGAGATGATGGAATTAATAGACAAGAGTGAGTGGTAAAACAGCTCTTTTAAATATCCAAATATTCAAGAAAGTAGAGGAAAGCATGAACATGGAATATATACAGAGAGAGGGGAAAAAAAATCCAAATTGAATTTATAGAGATGGAAAATACAGAGTCTGAGATGAAAGCTAAACTGGACGAGACTAATACCAGATTAGATACTGCAGAAAGAAAGACTAGTAAAATTAGTAAGCCTAAAGACGTAGTAATAGAAACTATCCAAATTGGAAACATAGAAAATGGATAGAAATAAATGAAAATTCAACTATAGGTCTCTACTCATCAGGAGCAAACGAGAAAGAAGGAAACCAAAGTCTCAGAGAAGAAGCTATTCTACAGGGCTAATAGCCCACACAAGCTATGGCCTCATCTACCCAGAGACCAGAAGAACTAATAGGTGCCCGGCTACCAATAGTGACCAATATGATCACAGTCAAAATAGATGGACCCTGATAGAACAGGAAAACATGTAGAACAGAATTCAAATTCTTAAAAAGTTGAGACTTACTGAAGCAGTTGAGAGTAAAGGACTCCCTGAGACCATTGCCCTGAGATTCTTTAAACCTTGAACTGAAACTATTGCCTGAGATCACCTTTTAGTCAAATAACAGATTGGCACACACGAATATTACCCATGAGTATGGTGCATCATTAAAAAACCATCTATATAATAATGAGCAGCAAAGATAAGAAGACAAGGTGGGGCAGGGAAACTAAAGCACTGGAAACAGAACAACCAGAATGCAGTTAAAGAGAATGTTGAAGCAAGGGGGGAGACAACCTGAGCTGTTGACTTACCACTGCTGGGGAGCACAGCCATTTTGATTATTTACAGATGGCAACCATTTTGGATATTTAAAGTGACCGAGGGTACAGCCATTTTGAATCTTTACAAGGGCAACCATTTTGGATTTTAAAGTGATAGCATTCTCATTCAGAATCCAGGGACCTAAGAATAAGCTGTTTGCCAAGGTCAGCAGGGACATACCAGAGGTTGACAGCAGGAAAGGAGACAGGTGGTGAGTGTATAAGTGCTGTCAACTAGCAAATAGAGGAGCACAGTATCCTGCTTGTGTAGATAACATACAAAGAAAACAAAACTCATGAGCAAGTTGCTCCAACATACAATCACCAATTAAACATAAACACAAAAAGGTCACAATGCCTCGGAGACAACAGAGCATCACAGTCCACACAAAGAAACAAGATAAAGCAGGAGAAACAAGGGACCAGGATACAGACCCAAAACACAACCCTGAAGAAGATGCAGCATTGGAACTCCCTGATAAGGAATTCAAAAGAATTATATTTAGGTATCATCAATGAATTGAGAGACATATCA
>NW_006921633.1:15033962-15035575 GCF_000298275.1 Orycteropus afer afer
GAGACAAAGTCTGGCCATTCTTGCTTCCAAGGAGCATTCTGACTACACTTCTTCCAGGACAGATTTGTTAGTTCTTTTAGCAGTCCATCGTATTCTCAGTATTCTTTGCCAACACAACTCAAAAGCATCAACTTTTCTTCTGTCTTCTCTATTCATTATCCAGTTTTCATATGCATATGAGGCAATTGAAATTACCAAGGCCTGGGTTAGATGCACCTTAGTCTTCAAGGAGACATCTTAGCTCTTCAGCATTTGAAAGATGTCTTTTGCAGCAGATTTGCCCAATGCAATACATCTTCTGATGTCTTGACTGCTGCTTCCATTGGTGTTGATTTTAGAACCAAGTAATACAAAGTCTTTGACAACTCCAGTCCTTTTTCCATTTATTGTGATGCTGCTTATTGGTCCAGTTGTGAGGATTTTTGTTTTCTTTGTATTAAGGTGTAATCCATACTACAGACTGTAGTCTTCAGTCTTCATCAGTAAGTGCTTCAAGTCATCTTCATTTTCAGCAAGGAAAGTTTTGTTATCTGCATATTGCAGATTGTTAATGAGCCTTGCTCCAATCCTGATGTCATGTTCTTCTTCATATAGTCTAGATTCTCGGATTGTTTGCTCAGTGTACAGATTGAATAAGCATGGTGAAAGGATACAACCCTGACGTACTCCCTTCTTAATTTTAAACCATACAGCATCCCCTTGTTCTGTTTGAACAACACCCTCTATGTCCAGGTTCCACATGAGCACAATAAAATGTTCTGGAATTTCCATTCTTCTTAATGTTACCCATAATTTGTTATGATCCACACATTCAAATGCTCTTTTTTGTAATAAAAAACAAGTAAACAAGTAAACATCTTTCTGGTATTCTTTCCTTTCAGCCAAGAGCCATCTGACATCAGCTATGCTATCCCTCATTCCACATCCTCTTCTGAATCCAGCTTGCATTTCTGGACGTTCTGTGTCAATATACTGCTGCAACCATTTTTGAATTACCTTCAGTGAGATATTACTTGGCGTGTGATATTAATGATAATGGTTTGATAATTTCCACATTCTGTGGTATCACCTTTCTTTGGAATGAGTACAAATAGGGATTTCTTCCAGTAAGTTAGATAGGTAGCTGTCTTCCAAATCTCTTGGCATAGCCAAGTGAGTGACTCCAATGGGGCATCAATTTGTTGAAAACATCTCCATGGGTATTCCGTCAATTCCTGGAGCCTTGTTTTTCACCAATTTCTTCAGTGCAGCTTCGACTCCTTCCTTCAACACCATTCATTTTTGACCATTTGCCACCTCCTGAAATGGATGAACATTGACCAGTTCTTTTTGGTTCAGTGACTCTGTGTATTCCTTACATCTTCTTTTGATGCTTCCTGTATCATTCAATATTTTGCCTGTAGAATCTTTGAATATTGCTACTCAAGTCTTAAATTTTTTCCTCAGTTCTTTCACCTTGAGAAATCCCAAGTATGTTCATCCCTTTTAGTTTTCTAATTCCAGTTCTTTTATCTTGTCATTTTTTCCATTTCCTTTAGCTACTCTGTCAGCCCCAGGGATACAGGTGAGGAGAGACAACTCAGGGATGCCCAAAGCAGCAGGTGGAAAGAGCA
>NW_006921633.1:15035779-15062779 GCF_000298275.1 Orycteropus afer afer
ATGCAGCATTGGAACTCCCTGATAAGGAATTCAAAAGAATTATATTTAGGTATCATCAATGAATTGAGAGACATATCAAGGAAAACACAGAGAAAACCCTAGAACAATTTCAAAAGACAATACAAGAACAAAATGACAAAATAAATGAAAAATTAGAAATGATACAAAATCTACACACAGAAATCAGAAGATTAATACTAAATTTTCAGAAATAGGTAAGACATTGAATGGGCAAAGGAGCAGAATTGAATCAATGGAAGACAGAATTGATGAGATTGAAGGCAAATACCTGAACACTTCTTTGGAAAGGGATCAGTTGGAAAAAAGATCAAAACACAATGAAGAAAGCCTAAGGTTCATGTGGGATACCATCAAAAGGAATAACCTATGTGTAATGGAATTCCAGAACAGGAAGAGACAAATAAAACCACAGAGAAAAGTGTCGAAGATTTGTTGGAAGAGAATTTTCCTGGTATGATGAAAGATGAGAATATATCCATTCAAGAAGTCCAGTGAATCCCAAACAGGATAGACCCCAAAAGAAAATCACCCAGACATATCATCATCAAACTTACCAAAACCAAAGACAAAGAAAGAATCATGATAGCAGCATGGGAAAAACAAAAAGTTACCTACAAGCGGCAACCAATAAGACTAAGCTCGGGTTTTGCAACAGAAACCATGTAGGCAAGAAGACAATGAGATGGTATATATAAAATCCTGAAAGAGAAAAATTTCCAACCAAGAATTATGTACCCAGCAAAATTGTCTGTCAAATATGATGGTGAAATTAGGACATTTCCAGATAAGCAGAAAATAAGGGAATTTATTAAAACCAGACTAACCTTACAAGAGATGCTAAAGGAAGTCCTTTGGACAGGGAACCAACAACAGTCAACAACAACTGACCATTAACAAACATGATGATATAACCCAGAAGCCAACCCAGCTATGGAAGTATCCAAAGTAAATAAGCCTACAAGATTGTAAACAGGGAACCAGAGACATCAATTGACAAATGAGGACAACTTCAAACCAAAAAGAGGGGAAAAAGCTGTGTCATTACAGAACTTCTAGATGGTAGGGATGTAAAGACAACTACAAGATAGAACAGACTGTTCTAAACTTGGGAAGAAAACTATAAATCACAGGGTAACCTCAAAGAAAAATCATAAACCTTCACATCAAAAAAGAGAACCAGCATAAATATTCAGCAAATACTAGAACAAAAGCAATGAATGAAGTGATAACACAATTCATAAACAAAACGGGCTCAACAGAAAATTATATGGAACAAAGAAATCAACACCATGAAAAAGTACATAACAAAATGACAACAACAAATTCATATTTGCTGATAGTTACATATCTGGCAAGGGACTTAACTCTAAGATTTATAGCAGAAGAGTGGATGACCAAACTATGGTAAATACACATAATGGAACGCTATGCAGCACTAAACAATAATGTAGAGTCTACAAAACACCGCATAATATGGATGAACTTGGAGGACATTATGCTGAGTGACATAAATCAATCACCAAAGGACAAATACAGTATTGGTTTGTTGTTGTGGAGGGTCAAGGAAAAGATTATATATGGAGGGAAACTTTCTTTGTTGGTTGCCAGGGGTGGGAGGGGAGGGAACACTGCAAAAAAAAAAAAAATGCATTGAGCCTTGTTACTTTAGTTTTGTGTATTTCACTGTACATAAATTATATTTCAATAAAATGCATTAAAAAAAAGAGATAGAGAATGTTGAGGGTCCAAATGGAGCTAGCCAGGTGATGGTTGTGTGATCACATCTTGGAAACCAGTAGAACTTGGCTTCTAGTAATAGTCAGCATTGTTCACCAGCTGACTAAAGAGCAGATTGCAGAGTTTAAAAATAGCTTTTTCACTATTTGAAAAAAAGATAGTGGCCAACTGCGCTGCTTTGAATGTGGGTAAGCCACCATCTTTGAGCAGAGCACTGCTACCCTTGTTTCTGTCGGCCATGGCTGAACCAGTTTGAAGCCCTGCTTATCTTATAGTCATTGTCCTGAAACCTTATTTTAGAAAATTGATAAGTAATATGTTGCATGTGGCTTACTCGAGATGTATCTGAACCCCTCTCACACGTAAACTTAGATAATGTTGGTCAAATAAAGGAACTTCTAAGTTATATCTTTTTCAAAAAGTAGTTTCTTTAGGAACTGTGAGCATGTTGTTTTGAAGTGTGATGTTGTAACTTGGCATGGGCCATGGACAGTCAACAATATGTACTTAAAGTTGCACTATTGCATTTGGGTATATTATCTAGGTACTTGTGTACAATTTTATTTTATTTTTTGTACTGCTTGTCCTATTCCAAAACATTTATTTTACTGTTACTTGCTTTTAAGATTTTGTTAAGCGACTTGAAGAAAATCTGCTTATGGCACAGTTAGTCTCAAATCCATTCTAAGTTGTATATCTTTTTTTCCAATTGGTAAATTACGGTTTACCAAGACCTAAAACTTGGTGCTTTGTTTCCGTCAGTGCATAATATACAATTAGCATAACCTGGATTTGTTTACAAAGACATTTTGCAGTTTGGTTGACTGTCTCTTGGGCAATTGCTCATCCTTCTAGCTTCTATATAAACATGGGTATGTTTTTTTCCCCAGATTGAGTGGCACCTCTTTGCAAGTCATGTTAAATCTCATGATCTAAACACAAACTGTTTCTAAAGTGGGGGAAAATAATTACAATTGACCCATCAAAAATAAAGAGAATATTGACACATTGTGAACAGTGTAGCTAATGCTACTGAACAATTTCTATAGGAATTGCCAAATGGGAACCTAATCTGCTGTGTAGATTTTCACAGAAAACACAAATAATATTTTTTAAAAAAAGAAAAAGAAAGAAATGAACAGATAATCTGTGAGATGTAAGACAATTTAAGACCCCTAACATATGTGTAATTGGAGTCTAAGAAGGAGTAGAGAGAGTTTTAGGGGGGATAGAAAAAGTATAGATAGAAGAAATATTGCCAAAAGTTTTACAAATTTTAGAAAACTATAAACCCACAGATTCAAGAAGCTGAATAAACCCAAAGCACAGGAAACATGAAGAAAACCACAATAAGATTCTCAAGAAAAACAATTCAAGCCAAAAGACTGTGGGGTGATATTTTCAAAGTACTGAAAGGAAAAATAAAAACTGTTTATATATATATATATATCTATATATATATCTATATATCTTACACATACATACATTCCCAGCCACCCCAAAAAAGAACAAAGTGACAGACCTTTTACAGACATGTAAAAGCTGAGAGAATTCATCATTATGAGATTTGCTCCTCAAAAAAAATGTTTAAAGTAAGTCCTTCTGGCAGAAGGAAATTGCTAGGAAATGGCATATATGCCATGAAATATAAAATACTTCTGGTCTTGTTTTTAAGAATCTGTTTAAAATATAATCGACTGTTTAAAGCTAAAATAATAACATATTCTGGGCTTTGTAACAGAAGTAGAACTAAAATTTATGACAAAAGTAACGTAAAGGCTGAGATCTTACACGTAATGTTACTTGAAGATAAACTCTTTTCACAGATGACATGATGGTCATAAGAAATCTCCAAAACAGCTAGTTGTGTGCCGTCAAGTCGAACCCGACTCATAGTGACCCCACCTTGGGTTTCTGAGGCAGTATCACTACGGAAGTCGATTGCCCCATCTTCCTTCTGAGGAGTGGCTGGTGGGTTTGAACCGCCAGCCTTCTGGTTAGCAGTCAAGTGCCTTAGGCATTATGCTACCAGAGCTCCCCAAAACAGCTACTAGGACTAAAAAGTAAATTAAGCAAGTTGCATATACTATATCAATGTACAAGTTCAATTATATTTCTGTATACTAGCAATGAGCAATCAGAAACAGACATTTTAGAAATATTATTTAATATAGCATCAAAAAAATACCTCAGAGATAAATTAGAGCAAGATATGCAACATCTGTATGCTTAGAAACATTGTTAAGAAAAACTCAAACTTAAATCGGTAAAAAGATATTATATCACTATGGATGAATATATTTTACTTCTCTAACTGATTTATAGATTCAATACTATCCTAATAAAAATTCCAGAATGCTTTTTTGTTGAAATTGATAAGCTAATTTCCATATTCATTTGGAAATGCAAAGGACCTAAAATAGCCAAAACATTTTTTAAAATAAAGTTGAAGGATTTACATTACCTGATTTCAAGACTCATTAACCAACACATGGTATTAACTTAAAGATAGGTATTTGGTGAATAGAAGAGAATAGAGAGTCCAGAAATAGATCGACACCCATATTGTCAGTTGGTTTTCCACAAAGCTATCAAGGAAAACATGAAACCTTTTCAACAAATGTTGCTGGAAAAATTAAACATTCATATGAAAAAGTAAATAAATAAGCAAAACAGAAAACCCAACAAAAACTACAGCATACAAACAAAATTATAACACCACATACAAAATTGAACTAAAATGGATCATACACCTAAAAGTAAAAACTCTAACACATTGAAACTTTTAGAAGAAAGCATAGGGAAAATCTTAGTGATCTTGGGTTAGGTAAAGATATCTTAAGTAGGACATCAAAAGCACAAAGTATCAAAGGAAAAAACGTTGGTCTTCCTCAGTATTGAAAATGTTTTTTTCTTCAAAACATCGCTATGAAAATGAAAACGCAAGCCACAGATACAATTTATTTGCAAAGCACATATCTGACAAAAGATTTTTATCCAGAGTATATAAAGAACTCTTTCAATTTACTGGGCACTCCGGTGGCGTAGTGCCTAAGGCATTTGACTGCTAACCCGAAGGCTGGCGGTTCAAATCCAACAGCCACTCCTCAGAAGAAAGGTTGGGCAATCTACTTCTGTAGTGATACCGCCTCAGAAACCCAAGGAGGGGTCACTATGAGTCAGATCCGACTTGACATCAGTGAGTTTGGCTTTTGGTTTAACTTACTAATAAGGCAGACACACTGTTTTTTTAAAGGAGAAAATTATTTGAAAAGGACATTTCCCAAAAGAAGGTACACAAATGGACAATAAGCACGTGAAAAAATGATCACCATCATTAGTCATCAAGAAAATGTAATTAAAAGCACAGTAAGGTACCACTATATACCCACTTCATTTTAAATTGAAAGGCTGACTATACCAAGTACTGTCAAGGATGTGGAGTCACTGGAGCTCTCCTAGAACTCACAGAGCTGTAACTAGTACAATCACTTTAGAAAACAGTTTGGCGGTTTTTTAAAAAGTTAAACATACATTTAGCATTTGATCTGGCCTTTCCATTCTGTGATATTCACTCAGGAAAATGAAAGCATATGTCTACAAAGAGACTTGTACATAAATATTCTTACAGCACATAATAGCCCCCAAAGGAAAATAACCTAAATGTCTGTCAGCAGGCAAATGGATATAAAAAACTGTGGTATATCCATACAGTGAAATACTACTTGGTCATAAAAAGAAACAGACTATTGGTACAAATAACTACATGAATGAATCTAAAAGTTATGATGAGTAAAAGAAGCCAGACCAAAAGCAAACTACCTACTGTATGAAACCATGTTGTTGTTGTTGTTGTTATGTGCCATCGAGTCGGCCCCGACTCATAGCGACCCCTCCTTGGGTTTCCGAGGCAGTATCACTACGGAAGTAGGATTGTCCAACCTTCCTTCCGAGGAGTGGCTGGTGGGTTTGAACCTCCAGCCATCTGGTTAGCAGGCAAGTGTCTTAGCCACTATGCTACCAGAGCTCCCGTATGAAACCATACTCTAGAAAATACATACTAATCTATGATGACACAAAGCAGGTAGGTGGTTGCCTAAGATCAGTAGTGAGGGAAGAGATGAATTAAAAAGGGGCACAAGGAAACTTTTTTTGGGGGGGGATGGAAGTGTTTATTGCCTTAATCTTGGTGATAGTTTCATACTTGTACACCTACTCCTTACTTAATGATTCTCTTGTTATCCAAAATTTCACATATAAAACAGTAGTTTAAAAAAAAAAAAAAAACTACTGTCTGACTATTTTGTGCATTAACAGTGTGTGTCTGACAATAACAGACACCCAGATGTGAGCTGAGAGTCATGCTGGCTGTGATGGTTAAGGTTATATGTCAACTTGACTGGGCCATGATTCTCAGTGGTTTGGCAGTGATGTAATGATGTAGTCATCCTCCTTTTCATATACTGCTGATGTTTTGCCTCAGGACGTGATTTGGGACCTAACCATGTTGATAAGTGAGGAGTGGGTGTATATACCTAAATAAAGCTGTTTTTTGTTTTCTGTATTTTTAAGTAACAGCCATCTTTATACTAATGGAAATATTGTGTCACATGAGTGATTCTTAGCCTGGAATTTTGGGGCAAGGTCTCTGATGAAAATAATTAGTGTAGGAATATCTATAAAGTGATTATAATTTTTTGAAAACTGAAGCATAATCATTCACATGTTTACTTATAGTGAAGCTATGTAGTTCTTTGCTTTCCATGGAATTATGTGAACTTAAGTGTATTAACATATTTATATCTTAGGAAAACAATCATTCCTTCTAAAATGCAGCTCAGCATGCTACAGTATGGATGGTTCTTGGAGACAATATGCTGAGTGAAATAAGCCAATCACAAAAGGAAAATATTGTATGACCTAACTTACATAAAAGGGGAGCTCTGGTAGCATAGTGGCTAAGACACTTGCCTGCTAACCAGACGGCTGGCGGTTCAAACCCACCAGCCACTCCTCGGAAGGAAGGTTGGGCAATCCTACTTCCGTAGTGATACTGCCTCGGAAACCCAAGGAGGGGTCGCTATGAGTCGGGGTCAACTCGACGGCAAACAACAACAACAACAACAACTTACATAAAAAGACAGGAAAAGGCAAATGAACAAAAGTTAAATTTTGCTAGTAGTTACCAGGGGCAGGAGAGAGGGTGAAAAGAGGGCTAACGGTGATAGAAAAATTGCATTGATTAAGGTTAGGGTTTACAGCCAACTATTCTAATTGCTTTCAACCTATAAAAAGTTGAATTGATAAAAGTTATAACATGATAGATATAGTAACAACAGTGAGAAAAGAAAAAAAAGTAGCTGGTGAGTCTACTTATGTACAACCAAACAACTCATGGGATTTGATTCCTTGGTTTAGAAGTTTAGGGGCATAGTTTCATGTTGTTGTTGTTGTTATGTGCCGTCGAGTCGGCCCCGACTCATAGCGACTCCTCCTTGGGTTTCCGAGGCAGTATCACTACTGAAGTAGTAATGCCCAACCTTCCTTCCGAGGAGTGGCTGGTGGGTTTGAACCGCCAGCCTTCTGGTTAGCAGTCAAGTGCCATAGCCACTACGCTACTAGTTTCATGAGACGTCCCAATTAATCGGCCTAATAACGTATTTAGTGCCTCTGTTTCATTGTGTGTTGCCTGGGGTCTTAAAGCTTGCAAGCAGCCATCCAAGTATAACAATTGTTCTCTATTCACCTGGAACAACAGAGGAAGAAGGGGAGTCAGGAATAAGAAGAGGATATGGAATGTGTAGATAATTGCCTCCATGAACAACTGCCTCCTTTGCCATGAGACCAGAACTATATGGTGCCCAGCTACCATTATTGAATATGCTGATCAAAGATTCCATAAAAGAATCCTGATCAAAAGAAGGAAAATGTAGGACAGAGTTTCAAATTCTCATGGACTCCAGACATTTTGGTGTCATGGAAGGTGAATGAACCCCTGAAGATATTTCTGAGATAATATTGAAATCTTGCATCAAGAATCTACCCTGCAGTTACCTTATAACTGAGCTATTAACTAATAAAAAAGGTCTGCCTTGAGTATTATGCTCTTTTAAGAACTATCTATATGGAATCAAATTGACAAGAGCAACTAGAAAGATTAGGTAGGAAACTTAGGGGGGCAGTGACATATTAATATATATTAACATATATTAATATGTTAATGGGTAAGGAACAACTCAGAAAAGGGAGGTGAGAATGGTTGCACAACTCAAAGAATAATCCATGGTACTAAATTGTGCATGTAGAAACTGTTGAATTGGTATATGTTTTGCTGTGTGTACACTCAACAAAATGAATTACATAGAGTGGAAATCACAGTTCAGTAGAAAAATCTTTCAAGATATGGGATAGTGTATTGAGAAAGGAATAATAAAAGGGCTCCTTTGATGCATGAAGTTGGGTATTCTTTGTGATGGGAGAAATGTAATCTCTCTACTGTCCATTGGCCAGTTCCTATTTTGAACACTTGGAGCTCTGGCAGCATCGTGGCTAAGGCACTTGACTGCTCACCAGAAGGCTGGTGGTTCAAACCCACCAGCCACTCCTTGGAAGGAAGGTTGGGAAATCTACTTCCGTAGTGATACTGCCTTGGAAACCCTAGGAGGGGTCACTATAAGTCGGGTCCGAATCAATGGCAAATAACAACAACAACAACAACAATTTGGAACACTATGTTTCTTCTAGGTGCTGCACATTACAAGGGGCATTGATGATTCAGTATTAACATAGTACAGCAGCAAACAAAGTGGGTTCAGAAACCACATCAAAGGGGCAGTGATTGAAGGCATAAGAATTGTATGACTTAGAAAAGAAATGATTTAAGGGAACTATAATGACCTACTTCGAATATTTGAAAGACTTTTGTTTGAAAGAGTTGAAAGGGAGCTGACTTGTTTTCTAACGCTCTGGAACTCCATTTGTCAACATTTTCCCATTTTACAACACATATCTAATGACTCACGTGCTACATGCTTCCATGGACATGTTTGGATTTGGATAAAAGCTAAAAAGAAAGTTATAACCTACAAGTACTTTGAATTATATCACAGTAATCAAATTTCAAATTGCAAAGCCAGGTTGAGATCTCAATACTAATTGGTAACTAAGCAGGAGCTGAAAAATTGGCTCGGTTCTTTCTAAAGTTATTATATTTGTTTTCTTTGAAATAGCTATTGTGTGATCAAAATAAAATTTCTCATGGGTGGTGTAAGTGCTGAGTAATAGCCACACACCTAGATTGTTTGAATGTAAATGCAAACTTTAAGTACTAACATTCAGTCATTCCAAGATGCGTGAGTATTACACAATACATACACACCCTGCACTCTTCTATTAACAAATTAAAGAGACATCTAAAAGATCTTAATGAAAACTAAAGAATCATTGGGTGTTTCCTTTTGACCATTCTTTTTTTCTGTATGAAAGTCATAGTCTTTACAAGTTTCCCTTGAGTAAAGAGTAATTTGAACTTCCTCAGTCTTCTGAGGTTACCATAGGGAGCCTATAAACACTCCAGCTTTTTTTGTAGCAATGCAGACACACATTCTAAAGATTGTACATCAGATAATGTGTGAGTCTGAGAAGTACTCTGTTTGTATTAATTACTTGTTTGGTATTTCTCATCTTTTTTCTCCAAAAATGTGTGCTTCAACTTCAATAGCAGAAATCTTTTAAAATTTGTTCTTATTTCAATAATAAACTTATGACCTTTCATCAAGTGAAAACCCTATATGATTCATCTTCCATTGCCAAATTCTTCCTGCATCCTCTAACATAAAACTATCACGGATAAATAGTGGTGACTCCTTTGATGTGTGTAACAACCTTCAGTGCCTTAGTGCATCAGTCAGCACCAAGAGAAAGGATACACCCTCCAGTGTTTTTAGCACGAGTCTTTAACACTTAGCAACTGCATAGGTTTCTCAGTTTTTTTTTTTTTTTTTTAATATTTGGGTGTTAATTCAACCATTCCAGTTTATGTAGCATAAATGGAAACCGATAAAGCAATAATATTTCCTCAGAATATTTATGAATTGACTTATGAGGCCCAGCATAAAATAATTTCTGGCATGTAGATTAGTTCCTCAAGGAAACCTGTCAGTAAATCTTTTTTAAAGAATCTCCCCATTGTCGCTTTAATAAATTTGCATTGTTTTTCAAAAGAAACCTAGATTTTCAAAGTAAGAGGAAAAGACTGCAGTTTCAACTATAACTTTGCTTCGTATTGTATTATTTTTCAGTATAATTTTTTGTTAATCCTATTCATAATCATCTTTGGTTTTTCTTTACCTAATTCTTTTCCTGGATATTTTCTAAACAATGAATTATGTCATTTAAAATGATTCTGTCCAATTTTCTACTTCCTTAATACTGCTGATGAATTTCAACTCATAATGAGTTAATGATTTAACTAATCTATTAGTTCAAGTATATATAGTACAAGGATAAAAATAAGCGTGTTTACTCAACTGATATGGAAAGCTCTGAAAACAATTGTTTAAATCATAGATGATCAGCAAAATGTGGAAACTATGTTAATTCCTTAAATATTTCTTCTTTATTTAAAATACTTTAAGTATTTTTAAATGTATTAGTCAGCAATCATATAACTTTATGCTTTAAATTTAAGTCATTGTAAGGAAGGGATAGACATTCATGCATACTTATATGTATGGGACAGATGTCAGACACAATTCCTACTAAACCTTCCTTTAATAAATTTTTTTATTGATATATACATCATATAACATAGAATTCACCATTTGAAAATATACACTTGAGTGGTGTTTAGTATACTCACTGTATTGTGCAGCCATTAGTACTAATTCCAGAACATTTCCATCATCCCAGAAAGAAACTCTGTACCTGTTACCAAGTAATCCTAATTTCCCTTCACTCCTCTCCTGATAGCAACTAATCTACATTCTGTCTGTGTGTATTTGACTATTCTGTACATTTCATATGAATGGAATTGTATCCTGTTCACTCTTAAAAAGTAGGGAATTTAGTTTTAACCTAAAGAAAATGAAAATCCTCACAACTGGACTGTAGTGGTTACGTTTGTGTCTCAACTTGACTGGGCCTGGTTGAATGGCTGGGCAGCTGAATGTAGTTATTTCCCATGGTGATATTGGTAATTAACTCCATGGTAGAATCTATTGGAGCAGCTGAGTAGTTGCTTTGGGTATGTGGTGTGCTTCCCATATATACGAAGCAGCTTTGGGAATGGTCTCCAGCGTCTGGCATGCTTGGACCCCACATGTAGCCATGTGGTTGTTCAGCAGCAGCCTGCCGTTCTCTACCAACCTTGGGACTTACAATGGGCTTGAGTTAATGGCCTGCTGTGTGGTTTGGTGACATCGGGACTGTGCCTTTTTACTTATCAACCTTGGGCTTGTCTCAGCAGCCAGCAGCTGTCTGAGTGAAGAAAAGCCTTGAGCTCTAGTGGGCCGGCATCAGGAGGCAGAGCTGTACCCCCAAGGTTGAGGGGCTTTCACCCAACCCCTAGAGCCTGACACTTTGAACTTGGACTTAAAGCCTCCAAATCGTAAGAATAAACTCCTGTTTGTACAAGCCATCCCATTTGTGGTATATTCTTGTCAGAGTGGCACTACGTAACCAGAACATGGACCAATGAATAACATCATGATATATGAGAAAAAAAATAGACCAATTCCCTGTGTGATTGACACTTATTTTTTGGATATATTTTTGTCTATAATCAAATTATGCTCATATTTTGACATGAGAGCCCTCTCTTATTTTACTTTTAAGGTGGTTTTGCATATTATTTCTCTGATATACTCTATATTACATAGTTCATCTATGCGATTTCTATTTCTAACAACTTGGAAGAAATTTGGTTATTTTTATAGGTATGTTTTATTATATATTGAAAATAATATTACAGACTTTTTTTTCAAAGTCTGTTTTGCTGTAAGATGAACAAGAATAGTCAGTAATTCTTGAGTGACTATCAAGGAGGAAAGGAACTATGGTGGAGTTGTGGCTGAGGCATTTGGCTGTTAATCAAAAGCTTGGTGGTTCAAACCCACTAGCCACTCCATGGAAGAAAGATGAGGCAGACTGTCTGCTTCCGTAAAGATTTACAGCCTTAGAAACCCATTGGGGTTCGCTGTGAGTTGGAATCAACTCAGTGGCAGTGAGTTTGGTTTAGTTTGGTTATCAGGGAGAATGACTTAAATGTTTGACAGAATTTTTGAAAGACTTTTTACACTCTATTTAAAAGTAAAATGCGGAAACACCATATACTTGTTTTAACTAACTGATAAACGTATTCTGTTTATGTCTACTGATAAATAAGATACTTCTAATCCCAAAGACCTCACAGTCTGGAGAAGACAAATTAGCAAAAAAATACAATGTGGAAAATTCTACAGTAGAGGAAAATATAGGTCATTAAGTGTTAGTAGGAAGGAGCTCTGGTGGCGTAGTGCCTAAGGCATTTGACTGCTAACCAGAAGGTTGGCAATTCAAACCCACCAGCCACTCCGTGGAAGGAAGACTGGACAATCTACTTCCATAGAGATTACCTCCTTGGAAACCCAGAGGAGCTCACTGTGAGTCAGAATCAACTCAATGGCAGTGAATTTGGTTTGTTTTTGGAACCATTATAGCAAGGCAACTCAAAGACTTTAGAAGGGCTATATCTTTATGCAAGGGTGTAGAAAAAAAATGCTCATCTACCCATAAAAGAAATTAACAAGGAAACTTTTGTGCCTTTGCCTAGAGGCTAGGTAAGAAAAAAAAAGTCTTCACTGAGAATTTATAAGCATAGGCCTGCCCTTTGAGCTCATGTTGGCAGGATGGTCTGGAAATCCTTGAACCAAAAAAGTAACATGCAAAGTGGTTCCTAAAGTACTTGGTAAATGCAAGCATAAAATGCTTTTAAGAGAGGCACTCCCAGTTAGGACCATATATAAGTTCCTCAGAGTAAACCCTGAATTATAGTCTTGAATTACAAAACACACAAGGAAACAATTTACCCAGAGAAAAGAGTCAGAAGACAAAAGAAACAGCATAGCAATACATGCAAGAACTTCAAATAATTGATATATCAAATAGAACCTATAAAGTAATGTTTAAAAAACTCAAAGCTCTGTATCTGAGAAATTATGCACACAGACACACAACAGAAATAACCATATTTAAATTAAAAATTCATGGAGCATTGAACACTAGATTAAGCTTACAAATAAAGAGAAAAGGTGAACTGGATCATAAATATGAAGGAGTTATCCAGACTATAGCACAGAAGGAATAATGATTTGTAAAAATAGGAAGTAGAGGTTAGGAAATATGACAGGTAGAAACTTCAATGTGTATCTGACAAGATTTTGTAAAGAAGAGTAGAATAGATAACAGGCTATCAAAGAGATAACGGCTGACAATTTTTCAGAACTGATGAAACACATAGATCTTTAGACTCAGGAAATACAAGGAGTCAGAAACAATATAAAAATCGAAGAAATCCACACTGAAACACATCATACAAACCAGAAATGTGAAGATCTTAACAGCAGCCAGAGAGAGAAGATAACCAATACAGGAGCAATATTAGATTTACAGTGAACTTTTGAACATAACAGTGGAAGCTAGAAGACAGTGGCTAATACCATCAACATGCTGAAATAACTAACAACTAGAATTCTCTACCCAGCTGCACTGTCACTTAAGAATGAGATTGAAATAAGGCATTTTCAGAGCCTGGGAGAATTTACTAGTGACAGAACCTCACTGAATGAACTACTAAAAGATGCTCCATATAGTAAGAGGTGAATTTAACCCAAAGGAAGGAATAGAATTCAAGAAAAATTTGTTTGGGGAGGGAGTTTTTTGTTTTTGTTTTTTTAAAGAAAACATTGGCATTTTTACATCTTTTTTCCTTGGGTGTGGAGAATATATGTTGTTGTTAGGTTCCATTGAGTCAGTTCCAACTAAATAGCAACCCTGTGTACAACAGAATGAAACAGTGCCCAGTCTTGGGCGATCCTCATGGTTGTTGCAATGTTTGAGTCCACTGTTGCAGCCACTATGTCAGTCCATCTTGTTGAGGGTCTTTCTCTTTTTTATTGACCCTCTTCTTTACCAAGCATGATGTCCTTCTCTAGACACTGGTCCCTTCTAATAATATACCCAAAGTAGAAGAGACAAAGTCCTACCATCCTCACTTCTAAGTATCATTCTGGCTATACTTCTTCCAAGACATATTTGTTTGTTCTTATGGTAATCCATGATATATTCAATATTCTTTGCCAATACCATAATTCAAAGGCATCAATTCTTATCTTCCTTATTCATTGTCCAGCTTTCACATCCCTATCAGGCGATTGAAATTACCATGGCTTGAGTCAGGTACACATTAGTCCTCAAGGTGACATCTTTGCTTTTTAACACTTAAAGGGGTCTTTTGCAGCAGATTTCTCCAGTGTGCTATATTGTTTCATTTCTTGGCTGCTGCTTCCATGCGCATTAATTGTGGATCTAAGTAAAATGAAATCCTTGACTACTTCAGTTTTTCTTCATTTATCACGATGTTGCTTATTGGTCCGGTTGTGAGGATTTTGGTTTTCTTCAGTGCGTAATCCATACTGAAGGCTATCGACTTTGATCTTCATCAGTAAGTGCTTCAAGTCATCTTTACTTTCAGTAAGCAAGGTTGTATCTGCTTATCACAGGTGGTTAATGAGTCTTTCTCCAATCCTGACGTGGTGGTGTTCTTCATATAGTCCAGCTTCTTGGGTTATTTGATCAGCACACAGGTTGAATAAGTGTTGTGAGGGGATACATCTCTGATTTGCATGATTCCTAATTTTAAACCACACCAGTATCCCCTTGTTCTGTTTGAATGACTCCTTGTTGGCCTATGTACAGTTTCTTTACGTAGGAGCACAATTGAGTATTCTGGAATTCCCATTCTTTGCAATGTTATCCATAATTTTTTGTGATCCACACAATTGAATGCTGTTGCACAGTCAGTAAAACAGGTAAATGCCTTTCTGGTATTCTTTCCTTTCAGCTAAGGTCCATCTGACATCAGCAATGATAATCCTCATACAGTGTCCTCTTCTCCATCTGGCTTGAATTTCTGGCAGTTTCCTGTCAGTGTATTGCTGCAACCGTTTTTGAATTATCTTCAGTAGAATTTTACTTGGGTATGGTATTAATGATATTGTTGGATAATTTTCCCATTCTGTTGATCACTTCTGTTAGGAATAGGCACAAATATGAAACTTTTCCAGTCAGTTGGCCAGGTAGCTAGCTGTCTTCCAACTTTCTTGCCGTAGACAAGTGGACATTTCCAACATTGTATGTTTGTTGAAACAATTAGTATTCCATCAATTCATGGAGCCTTTTTTACACCAATGTTTTCAATGCAGCTTGGACTTCTTCCTTTAACACCATTGGTCCTTGATCATATGCTGCCTCCTGAAATGATTGAATGGTGACCAATTCTTTGTGGTACAGTGACTTTGTATGTTCTTTCCATCTTCTTTTGATTCTCCCTGTATCGTTCACTATTTTGCCTGTAGAGTCCTTCAGTATTACAACTCAAGGCTTGATTTTTTTTTTTTTTTTTTTTTGTCAGTTCTTTCAGCTGGAGAAATGCTTAGTGTGTCCTTCCCTTTTGGTTGTCTAGCTTCAAATCTTTGCACATTTCATTGTAATACTTTGTCTTCTTGAGCCACCCTTTGAATTCTTCTATTCAGTTCTTTTACTTCATCATTTCTTCCATTCATTTTAACTACTCTACGTTTAAGAGCAAGTTTCAGAGTCTTTTCTGACAACCATCTTTTTCTTTTCTTTCTTCGTATATGATGTCCTGATGTCCTCCTACAACTCCTCTGGTCATTAGTGTTGAGTGCATCAAACTTATTCTTAAAGTGGTCTCTAAATTCAGGTAGGTTATACTCAAGGTTCTGCTTTGGATCTAATGGACTTGTTTTAATTTTCTTCAGCTTCAACTTCAACTTACATGAGCAATTGATGGTCTCTTTCACAGTCAGCCCCTGGCTTTATTCTGATTAAGCTTTTGTTCTGACTAAGCTTCCCATTATCTTTTTCCATACATGTAGTCTCTCTGATTCCTGTTTATTTCATCCAGTGAGGTCTACATTTATAGTTGCCACTTATGTTGTTGAACGGAAGGTATTTATAGTGAATAATTTTTTGGTCTTATAAAATTCTATCATTGATCTCCAGCATTATTTCTATCACAAGGCCATATTTTCCAACTACTGGCCCTTCTTTGTTTCCATCTTTTGCATTGCGATCACTAGTAATTATCAATGCATCTTGATTGCATGTTTGATCAGTTTCAGACTGCAAAAGTTGTTAAAAATCTTCAGTTTCTTCATCTTTCATATTAGTGGTTGATATATAAATTTAAATAGTTGTTTTAACTGGTCTTTGTTGTAAATGCATAGATATTATCTTATCACAGACAGTGTCGTACTTCAGGATAGATCTTAAAATTTCTTTTTAATGGTGGATATTACACCATCCTTCTTCAGTTTTTTTCATTTAGCTCACTAATGCCCAGGAGGCTATCAATCTTTATGTGTTCCATTTCATTTTTTCATGCTTTATACATTCCACATTCCAGTTATTAATAGGTGTTTGCAGCTGTTTCTTCTCATTTTGAGTTGTGCCACATCAGCAAATGAAGATTCTAAAAGCTTTAAGGTCATTAAGGTTGACTCTACTCTTAACAAGGTAGCTTTTTTCCAGTCATATGTTCAGTGCCTTCCAACCTGAGGATCTCATCTCCTGGCACTGTATCAGACAGTGTTCCACGGCTATTCATATGGTTTTCACTGGCCATTTTTTTCAGAAGTGGATCACCAGGTCCTTCTTCCCAGTCTGTCTTAGTCTGGAAAGTCTGCTGAAACCTGTCCACCATGGGTGACCCTGCTAATATTTGAAATACTGGAGGCATAGCTTCCAGCATCACAGCAACATGCAAGCCACTAGAGTATGACAAACTGACAGACAAGTGGTGGGTGGAGCATGGAGAATATATAGGACTTACCATTATTATAAACATTCTCTAAGGCTGTCTATACAAAGGATCTAAATTAGACTTTATGTTCCAAAATTTTTTTAAAAAACTTTTCAGAAGGGGAAAATTTTCTTTTCATCTGGGTAGAAATGGACCAGAAGATTAACAGTGATTGTTTCTGAATTGTAGGTTATCAATAATTGGGGTTTTTCTTTTATCATTTTCTAATTTTTTATATGAACTTATTATTTTAGTCAGGAAGAAAACTATTTTTAGGGACACCTATAATAATAATTCTTCTTTTACTTAGGTCAAATCCTTTTTATGAACCTAAATCAACTCCTCCTCCAAATAATTTGGTAAATCCAATTCAAGAACTAGAAACTGAAAGGAGAGTGAAAAGAAAGGCTCCAGCCCCACCAGTCATCTCAACAAAAATAGGAGGAGTAAATGAAGACACAGTTGCTTCTGGAGGAAGAGATCTTTCAACTTCTCCTAAGGTAGGATTTTTTTTTTCCTTAATAAAACATATGTTTATGTTTGTGCTTTTTCCCATGCACTACAATTCAAATTAAGGACAGTCATTGTTAGCCACTGTTGGTACATTATCAAATGAAAAATAAAAGTATGTAACAAAGTAAATAGGATCCTATTTGTATGTATAAGGAGCCCTGGTGGCACATTGTTTAAAGAGCTAGCTGTTAACTGAAAAGTGGGTGGTTCAAACCCACCAGCCACTCCATGTGAGAGAAAGATGTGGCAATCTGCTTCCATAAAGATTTATAGCCTTAGAAACCCTATGAGACAGTTCTCTGTCCTGTAGGGTCACTGTTTGAGTCAGTATCAACTCAACAGCAGTGGGTTTTAGTTGGTTTGTAGGTATAAAGTTTTATTTTAAAAACTTTGTACAAACTTGTATATACATGCATACAGCATATATCTGTGGTATAACAGGTCCCCACCAGGCCTGTTGTGTGCATTCATGTACATATATATATATACATATGTGCATATACACATTCATATACATTGTGGAAAGAATCACACATAACTTAATAATAGTGGTTGCCTTTGAGGAGAAAGTCTTGGTAGGATGGAAGGTAGGCAAAACGTTGAAGAAGGCATTTCCTTTTACTTTTTACCTTTCTATATTGTGTGAAATTTTGAACATTATACAGGTTTTATTTTTATTCATTCTAATATATTAATGGGAGCTCTGGTAGCATAGTGGCTAAGGCACTTGACTGCTAACCAGAAGGCTGGCGGTTCAAACCCACCAGCCACTCCTCGGAAGGAAGGTTGGGCAATCCTGCTTCCGTAGTGATACTGCCTCGGAAACCCAAGGAGGGGTCGCTATGAGTCAGGGCTGACTCGAAGGCACATAACAACAACAACAACAATATATTAATAGAGGTTATTGGGTAAGAAGATCATGGACCTGCTTTTTGTTATCTTCGGTAAATCATATATACAAGATAAAACGTGGTGCTGTTGAGTTGATTCCAACTCATAGCAACCCTATAGGACAGAGTAGAACTGCCCCATAGGGGGTCCAAAGCTGTAATCTTTACAGAGACAGATTGTACATCATCCTCCCTCAGAGTGGCTGATGAATTCAAACCACTGATCTTTTCAGTTAGCAGCAGAGCAGTTAACCACTGTACCACCAGGGTTTCTTTTACATACAAGCTAAAATTTACTTAAAAAAAAAAACAGGATCCCTCAGAATAGAGCAAGTTACTCTTAGGGCAGACCAGCAGTATTAAACTGTTTGGTTGTGCCGTGGGGTTCCATCAGCTTCCTTTGTGTTCTGTCCTAGACACCAGCACCACATGTGGAAGCTTAGCAGCAGAGCGTTAGACCCCTGTTCTATTTCCATAGTGCATATCCACATACGTTTGTTTTCTGTATTGGAGCTCCTGTAAGATTTCATTTGAAAAAAAGTGGACCACTGCCAAATTAAAAAAAAAAAAAAAGGTTGGAAACCACTTTTACTACACAATTATGTATGAGATAAGGCAGTAGATTGGAATCAGTGACGTACTGACAATCATAAAAATGATAAATGGCCACAGAGAAAGAAGACGAAACAATAATTGTAAAGGCACAGCAATATGGGGCTTGTGCATTACAGGAATAAACCTATATTTCAGAAGTTTCTGAAGACTTTTAAATGTTAAAACTTCATAAAATAATTGATTTTTTTTTTTTACAACTTTGAGTCTATATGAAAGAATCATATTATATTTAGTATATAGTATTCTATTTAGAAAAGTATTGAAACATTTTCATTAAAATTTGTAAAGGGTTTGATACTTAAAAAAGGTATGCTTAAGTTACTTATAAAATTTACTTATTGGAATACCCTTTTCTTCAATAATGCTAGATAAATGGGATGCTACTGTATGTATCGGCAGCTCTTCTGTTTATTATTCTTTTGGCTATGAATAATAGAAGCAAACTGTTTGGTTGAAATTTTTTCTTAAGCAAAATAAAGCTAGTTATAAAGACACAAAGATGTATTGCAGAATCCTAGTCAGAGGATACAAAGGACCTCAGGGACAAATAGGACTCAGCCTCGATGTATCTGTTTCTCTCTGGAATGCCTTCTATCTGCCTTAACCTTTATCATGATAATTCATTGAGCCCTATTTTCTCCCTGCAAAAGCAGTTTATGTTTTAGAATTTCCTATCTCTTTCTTACAAAGCCACCCTTCTCTTAGTATAGCTGATCTTAACAAAAGGTTGAGAAGAAATTAGATTGAGTCAACTACTTTTTCTTAATATGTGTGTGGTCTTTCCTTGAATTGCTTTTTAAGATCCTGTTACCCAAATGAGTCTTAACTAATGGAATTTCAGTTGCAGTTAGGATCATCTGTGAGCAATAGAAAGCCTCAAATAATGGCTAAATAAAAGAGAAATTTATTTCTTTGTTTAAAACATTAGAGGTCCAATGTTGACACTGCTCCACCAGTGTTTTACTGCTCCACCATCCTCAGCGTAGACTTCCACCCCATGGTCCAAGATAGCTGCGGGAGCCATGGCCAATATGCCCCATTCTAATCAGCAGGAAGAAGGAAGGAACAAATTATAACCACATCTGACCGCTAGCAAAAGAGGCTACAAAATGAATCTTTATTCTTGAAGACTATGTTACCCAGCTAGAAATCAAGAGTTGTAAGCATTCAGTGGTCTAATTCTAGAGCTCCATGTGGAAAAATCAGGTTTGATTCCCAGCCAATGAATAGCCACCACTCATCTGTCAGTGGAGGTTTGCATGTTGCTGTGATGCTGAACAGGTTTCAGCAGAGCTTCCAGACTAAGACAGACTAGGAAGTAAGACCTGTCAGTCTACTTCCAAAATCAGCCAGTGAAAATCCTGTGGATGACAGCAGTACAGTCCACAACAAATCCGGGGTATGATGCAAGACTTGGCAGCGTTTCATCCCATTATGCTTGAGGTTGGCATGAGTCAGGCTTCCTCCACGACGACTAACAACATTACTAAGAAAGAAGGGTAAAATAGATATTAGGGGGCAGTTAGCAGCCTTTACCATAGATCCTTATTTAAAATGTGAATTTTATTGAGGTGATGTAAGTAAGCCTAAATCTTTATATCTCTTCTATAAGAAAAGCTGAATAATACCTACTTGGAACAGTCATTTTAAAATGACATTTAAAAGCCAATCATGCAAATTTTTAAGGGAAAGCATCAGAATATTTTGCAACTGAGCATAAGAAGTCTAGAAATAGTACAAAAGAGTGCCCCCCCCCAAAAAAAACCCCAAGCTATCAAAAGTTGAATAGTATTCCTTCAAGATAAGCTCACCACATTTATATAATGATGCCAAACTAGATATGTTTATTTTCTGAGCATAGAATTACTGGTGAGGAAATTGATATATATAATTTTTATTGGGGAGGGAGTACAGGTGATATAAGGATCCCTGGTTGACTGCTAACCAGAAGGCTGGCAGTTCAAACCCACCAGCCACTCCTTAGAAAGAAGATGGGTCAATCTACTTCCATAGTAATACTGCCTTGGAAACCCAAGGAGAAGTCGCTATGAGTCGGATCTAACTCGACAGCAGTGAGTGAGTGAGTGTGTGTGTGTGTGTGTGTGTGTGGTAACAGAATAGTTAAGTGTTCAACTGCCAACCTAAAGGTCTAACCAATAGGTCGGCAGTTCAAACCCACCAGCTGCTCCACAGGAGATAGTTGAGGCAATCTGCTTCTATAAAGATTGTTGTGTTGTTATTAGGTGCTATCAAGTCAGGTCTGACTCATTGTGACCCTACATAAAACAGAATAAAACACTGCCTGGTCGTGCATCATCCTCACAATCCTTGCTATACCCTAGCCCAGTGTTGCAGCCACTGTATCAATCCATTTAGTTGAGGGTCTTCCCCTTTTTCACTGACCCTTCACTTTACCAAGGATGATATCCTTCTCCAGAGGGTGGTTCCTTCTGACAGCATGACCAGAGTAGGTGTGATGAAGTCTGGCCATTCTCGTTTTCAAGGAGCATTTCAGCTGTCCTTCTTCCAGTACAGAGTTGTTCATTCTTCTGGCAGTCCATGGTACTTTCAGCATTTTCACCAACACCACAATTCAAAACCATCAACTCTTCTTAGGTCTTCCTTACTCATTGTCCAGCTTTCACATGCAAAAGATCTGTAGAGATTACAGCCTTGGAAACCCTATAGCGCAGTTTTATTCTGTCCTGTAAGGTCACTGTGAGTTGGACTAGACTTGAGGGCAGTTTTGTTGTTGTCGTTGTTGTTGTTTGATTGTTTGTTTTTATATAGGTTGTTCTGGTTACCTAGTGCTACTCTGACAAGAATATACCACAAATGGGATGGCCTTAACAAACAGGAGTTTATTCTCTCACAGTTTGGAGGCTTTAAGTCTAAGTTCGAAGTGCCATGCTCTAGGGGCTGGGTGAAAGCCCCTCAACCTTGGGGTACAGCTCTGCCTCCTGCTCCTGGCCCACTGGAGCTAGAGACATTTCTTCACTCAGACAGCTGCTGGCTGATGAGGCTGACAAACCCAAGGTTGACAAGTAAAAAGGCACGGTCCTGCTGTTACCAAACCACACGGCAGGCTATTAAGTCCATTGTAAGTCCCAAGGTTGGCAGAGCATAGCAGGCTGCTGAACAGTGACATGGCTATATGCAGGGTCCAAGAGTGCCATAGGCTAGAGACCCTTCCCAAGGCTTCTCCTTATATACAGGAAGCATACCACATCCCAAAGGCAGCTACTCAGCTGCTTGTGGTAGATCCCACCATGGAGTTGATTGTCAGTCTCATCATGGGGAATAACTACTACCAGCTGCCCAGCCACTCAACTAGGCCCAGCCATGTTGACACACAACATAACTATCACATAAGTCATACCAGTTCTAAAACATATTTGAATATATACACTGCAGGGCCTGAATGAGGATGAGACAGAGGGGGTCCTAAGCCTCAACATTTTAAAAAGCATGCACTCTCAGTTTAGTATAAGTGTGGACTCTGCATTTACATGACACTAAGGGTAAATGCCTCCTGAAATGTTGCGCTCTAGACACCACCTTGCCTCACCCTACCTGGCCCTACTCAACATGTGGGGCAAATCTAACAGACAGATGTGCTACAGGAATAACTCACTTAAAGACCTTTGCAAACTGAAAGAACCAGCAACTATGGCATCGCCTCTAAGAGTTTGCCTCTTGATTTTTCTCAGTGTACACAATGTTGTTGTTATTGTTGTTATGTGCCATTGAGTCATCTCCAACTCATAGTGACCTTATGTACAACAGGACAATATACTGCCCAGTCCTGTGCCAGCCTCACGATCCCTGCTATACTTGAGCCCATTGCTGCAGCCACTGTGTCAATCTCATTGAAGTCCTTCCCCTTTTCATTGAGGGCCTTCTCCTTTTTCGCTGACTCTCCACTTTACCAAGCATGACATCCTTCTTCAGAGAATGGTCCCTTCTGACAACATGACCAAAGAAGGTGAGATGAAGTCTGGCCATTCTCACTTCCAAGGAGCATTCTGGCTGCACTTCTTCCAGGACAGATTTGTATATGCATATAGCGTATGCAGTGGGGGTGGTAAAAATGAGAAATTTTGTTTTAAAAAATAAAGCATTAAAATGCTTGCCTTTTTAAAACTAATTTGTAGAGTAATTAAATGTGATTTTGCAAAGTTGTTCTTTCATATCAGTATGTTCTGGAGTAACCAAATTAAGGTGACTGTCACAGTTTTCCAACTGAGGATTAAATTGCCATTTTTCCTTATGGAGCAAAAATGCCCCCACATAGGAAAAGAACTCTAATAAGGTAAATAAATTACTTGTGTACTTTAATGATAAAGAATGGCTCACAAGCTTGGCTTATTTGCTAAATGCTAGCTAGGTAAAGGCCAAGCGGTTAGCAACAAAGGGCAAAAATGAGTGTTATTGCTACATATTGAAAGGATCATTTTAGGGTATACTTTTGATGATAAAGGAGCTCTGGTAGCATAGTGCCTAAGGCACTTGACTGCTAACCAGAAGGCTGGCAGTTCAAACCCACCAGCCACTCCTAGAAAGGAAGATAGGGCAATCTACTTCTGTAATGATACTGCCTCGGAAACCCAAGGAGGGGTCGCTATGAGTCGGGCCGACCCGATGGCACATAACAACAACAACATTGATGATAAATGTAAAGGAAACTGATGAGCTTACCTTTTATTGTATGAGGAAGAAGAACTCAACTAAGAGTGTTTGTACAGATTCACATGAGTTATGACGGAACGCTTTTCAATTCCCAGTACGAGATGAACTTCACTCTGTAAGAATAAGAAACAAAAATGGAAAGACTCTTAATAGAGTTCACAACAAGGCCAGGTCTAGGGTGAGGCAAGAGAGACAACTAGGGTGCAAAATATAAGGAGGCATTTAAGTAAATATAAGGAGGCATTTACTTGGGGTTCTACTAGTATAAACTGGGCCTACTTAAATTTTTTAGAAAAAAACTGGTGAAAAAAAGAGGACCAGTCTTAGTCATCACCGCAAATGACCTCCTGTAAAATGAACTTACCACAAAAGCAAAAAAAAAAAACCTGTTTTTAAAAACCTTCTAATATTCTTAGTACAATTCAACATTACAATAATAAATGGAACAAGGGTAAGTGATCAGCAAAATAATGATCTGAGGCAGAATGTTAATGGCTGTGCTTGCAACTTTTGTGTGTTGTTATTGTTGTTATGTGCCGTCGAGTCGAACCGACTCATAGGAACCCTTCCTTGGGTTTCTGAGGCAATATCACTACAGAAGTAGATTGTGTAGGTTATAAAATTTTCAAAAAAAAAAAAACAACTTGGTATAAATAAATTATTTGAGAGTAAGAAAGAGCTCTTGGATATGAACAATGTAACTTTCAAATTTTAAAATTATAAACAGTCTATAGTATATTGCAAAACATCAAATTAGAAGACAAACTTGAAAAATTATCTTTAGAATTCAAGGTGAAGAGAGAAAGAGATTTAAATTGTGGGAGGAAAAATGAAAGAGTCAGGAGATTTACTGTATCTATAATAGAGATTATTGAGAGGAGACCAGATCTAGAGAAAGCATTTATCAAAGAATTAGAAGAAAATTTATATAAGCTAGAGAAAGACTTTGGTCTTTAGATTAAAAGGGCTCACGAGTCCCAGGGAAGATGAATGGAATGAGATCCACCCCTAGATATGTCCTGATAGTACTTTTGAATTTCAAAGTAAAGTTACCTATCATCAGATATGTTCATAACACTAAATATTGGAGATAGTGGAGCATTTTTACAAGATTTTAAAAAAATAATAAATATCTGAAAATAATTGAAACATATCAAATATATGAAAATTCATGAATTCATGATGATAGTACTAACTCTTCATAATTGGTGGAATATGCTGAATGAAAGATCAGTAAGGTGTTAAGACTAAATTAACAATTTTGACTTCATAAAATATTGCACTGAACAGTTTCAGAATCAATTTCTGTACAAAAAATGACAATATTCTAGATACTAAAGTAAATTTTCAACAGGTTTCAGAGAGTTGAAATTCTGTTCTCTGCCCATAGTGCAATTAATCTAGAAATCAATTTTTAAAAAATAGCTTTAATAAACCCATATATTTGAAATATAAAGCATACTTTCAATTAACCAACAGGTCAAAAATGAAATTAGAACAGAAAATATATTTTTATAAACCCAATGAAAACTTTTGGTTTTACTATTGATGTGCTGATGAGGAAGGTATTTACAATCAGCTTAAAGTCCCATAATCATTTCTATGAAAGCTTTCTGTAACTTCTTGCTTGGCACTGGTTTTTAATATAAGTCCTAACTTGAAAGCCTTGAAGAGCAAGCCTGACATGTTTCAGCTTGGAGAAGAATCTCAAAAACAATCACAGTACAATTGAGTTAATGGAGCAACTGGATATCATAAAATAGCTTAATATTTCTTTTACTGTCTATATCCATAGCATTTAAGCAAGAGGTTAGTACATTTTCATTGGTAATAGGTATTCTTTAACCAGTTTATATACTGAAGACCAAACTATTGTAGGACATGTAAACTCTTTAATACCTGGATTAAGAGTTGTAATCTAAGGATTAATATATACACTATATATTGGCTCCATCAGTGCCCTTATAATTAAGGGTGTGTGAACATTTTCTTTGCAAACCTGCATGTAGCTCAAGCATTTTATTAAGTCTTAAGTTTGTAACCCAGGAACTTTTTGTCCTTTTTATAAAAAACTTTTTATAATCAGCATTCAGGATAGTGCTGCAGAAAAAAGACTTTTAAAGCTAGATAACCAAACCAAAGTCACAGGTGTTGAGCATTCGACTTATAGCAACCACTTCTTGGGTTTCCAAGGCGGCACCTCTATGAAGTAGAGTGCCAGATCTTGCTTCCGAGGCTTGTCTGATGGGTTTGAACTGCCAGCCTTCTGGTTAGCAGTCAAATAAATGCCTTAGGCACTACACCACCCTTTTAAAGCTAGATAGACCTCTCTAATGAGTCGGGGCCGACTCAACGGCACATAACAATAACAACAACAACAATAATGATCTTATTGAGAAGCAAAGCCAAAAATGGAAAATTCTATGACAATAAGTATATAATTCTTAGGGAACATAAATTTACCACAAAATATTTGGTAGTTTAATAATTATGTTTGTAGCATTATTTTGTAATAAAATATATTCATATTTAGTGTTAAATTCCACAGTTTAGGACACTGTCATACCTGAAGTGCCTTGTGAAGTTCAAGAGATAATTGTTTATTTGCAGTACATCATAATTTCCTAGTTCTTAGAGATTAAAATGACCCAATTATTTGGACAAAAAGACCACCCAATGCTATTGCAATGAAAATTCTCTAGTGTTCATTTTCTCTTAGTTCCCATTGGAAAACTTAGCTTTTAACATAACTGGGCTTCTTTTTTACAAGGACCATTCACATTTAACTTTTTATGGTAAAATCTTACAAGTAAGCAAAACAGAAAAGGCTTACCTAATTGAGTGATTAGTATAAATAGAAAGGTTTACTTTTAATTTTAATAGAAAAAAAAATTATTCTTTCATGTATGTGCTTACAGTAATGTGAATTATTAAGTAGAAATCCTTATTTGACCTGACTTGTTTGTTTTTTTTTTTAAGCTATATATATGTATGGGGTTTTTTTAATTGTGGTAACTACATATGTAACAAAACATTTGCCATTTATGCTGTAAGTAAAGATGAAAGAGTAAAATGAATCTGCTTTTTAAATTTACACCCAAATCACAATAAATTTTTTTTTAATTTGTCATTTCTACAGCCTTCACATTTGCCTGATGTATATTAATTAAATATATATGCAGTGGTCAGTTATGACTTTCATACAATGTGAAATAGTTTCGTTATATGTTGTTCCCTTTATTTGTATTTCTTCAAAATTTGTTAATACTTTTAATTTGCATAGCAAAACTTTACCTTATAAAACATATATTGTCCTCAGTTCCTACTATACTATTCTTAAAAATTCGTTGTTGTTGTTGTTATGTGCCATCGAGTCAGACCTGACTCATAGCGACCCCTCCTTGGGTTTCCGAGGCAGTATCACTACGGAAGTAGATTGCCCCATCTTCCTTC
>NW_006921633.1:15063222-15070109 GCF_000298275.1 Orycteropus afer afer
GTTGTGCCTAAGGCATTTGACCGCTAACCAAAAGGCTGGCGGTTCAAACCCACCAGCCACTCCTCGGAAGGAAGGTTGAGCAATCTACTTCTGTAGTGATACTGCCTCAGAAACCCAAGGAGGGGTCGGTATGAGTTGGATCCGACTCGATGGCAGTGAGTTTGGTTTTTGGTTTTTTGTGTGTCCTGCATTTCCTCCATGTGAATGTTGCCCCTCTGGTGCCCCGTGGTCGATTGCTTCAAGGGATAGAGTATGTGGATGCGTCACCCTGCGTTGAATGGTATGCCTGTACATCTTATTTACTATTGGGCTGAGAGCCAGCCCCTTGGAGTGAGTTTTATTCCAGGTCTGAAGTGCATCCCAGGGCCATAGTATTTGGGGTCCCACCAGACTCCATCCAACCAGTAATTCTGGACCTTATTGTGTTCTTTGATTTTGTCCCACTCTATCCAGGATCTCCAGTTTTGATCCCTTCCTGAGTGGTTGGCATTAGTAGCCGGGCACCATCTTGTTCTTCTAGTCTCGAGGTCCATCCTGTTCTTGGGCTGACTGCTTCCAAATGCCCTTGGTTTTTTGCACTCTTCTTTGCTTCTGATGATTAGAGACCATTAGCTGCATCTTAGATGGCCGGTGGAAAGCGTTTAAGACCCCAGTCACTACTCACCAATGTAGGTTTGTGGAACAAGATTTTTTAGGTGTTTTGTTGTACCAGTTGAGTCTGGTGTCCCCCAATATATTAATAATTTCTGAATGATGAAGCTTTAGAGTACACATTACCAAAGGTATTACTAGTATGTTTCTTAATTTTGAAAATACTAACTCATACACATGTGTAGTTTAAATTTTCATGAGCAGTGATCATAAATTTGATAAACATTAGTAATAAAAAGGCATTCATGGAAATTTCTAAAAGAAAATTTTCAATGAAGTTATTTTTATCTGAATCTCATGTCAAGCTTTTAGTTACTCTGAGGGAAGCATCAAAAATAGTCTGACCTAATTTTTAACTTTTTAACACTTTAAAGAGAAGAAAAAGATAATTTGCCAAAAGCTTTTTTAAAAAATGAGTATACATTTTATGTAATTCAAAATGAAGTCTTCCTTGTGTACCATGAGTAAATTTTCTCTTTATCATATGAGACATCTTTAGTAATGTGGGTATTTTCATATAAGAAAAAATTTTAATGTGTCTTCATTTTTATTAATATGTTCTTTGATTTCTTTCTTTCTTTTTTTTTTTTTAATTGTGATTTGAGTGGAAGTTTACAGAGCAATTTGGTTTTCCATTCAGCAATTCATCTACATTTTGTTTTGTGACATTGATTGTAATCACCACAAAATAACAGCACTCTTCCCACTCCTCCCTGTATTTACCACTTCCCTTAATTGTTCTTACCTATCCCTCTCTGCCCTCTGAACTTTATCCCTGGGCAAATGATCTTTTGATTTCATATGGTTGATTATTCTCATGGATGCATACCTCCTTGGTTTATTGTTCACCTTATAGGCCTGTGTATCATTTGGCTGAAAGATGGAGGTAAATTCAGTTCCCATCTTGAAGAGTCTATAAGGGCTATAGTCTTTTGGGTTCTGCCAGCCTCTATAAGACCAGTAAGCCTGGTCTTTTTTATAATTCTGAATTTTGTTCTACATTTTTCTCCCACTCTATCCAGGACCTCCTATTGTGGTCCCTTTCAGAGTGGTCTACAGTGACAGCTGAGCACCATCTATTTCTTCTGGTCTCAGGGTTGGGAGGTTGGGGTTCACATGGTCTGTTGGTCCTTTGGACTAATTATTTCCTTTTGTCTTTGATATTTCTTCACCCTTCTTTGCTCCAGATGTGGAGAGGCCAATAGTTGTATCTTAGATGGCCACTCACCAGCTTTTAAGACCCCAGACGCTACTCATCAAAGTAAGATTTAAAACATGGTCTTTGTGGACTGTGTTATGCCACTTGACCCTAATATCCCCCAAGACTGTAGTTCTGAGCCCACATGCCCAGTGACTCATTCCCTTAAGGTGTTAATTACAGCTAAGTTTTCATAACTTTGCCAACTGTATGTTATACTATGTTGTTGTTGTTGTTATGTGCCGTCGAGTCAAACCCGACTCATAGCGACCCCTCCTTGGGTTTCTGAGGCAGTATCACTATGGAAGTAGGATTGCCCAACCTTCCTTCCGAGGAGTGGCTGGTGGGTTTGAACCGCCAGCCGTCTGGTTAGCAAGCGTCTTAGCCACTATGCTACCAGAGCTCCCATGTTATACTATTTGCAAATATATCTGTGAATATAGTATATATCTATGAATATAGTATGTTATACTGTATTCATAGATATAATTGCAACACATATAAATACATATGTAGAAATATCCTCTATCAAACCTATATTCATGGTTATAGTCCCATTCACTTTCCCACTGCAGGATTATGTATGTAATAATTTTTACCTGTGTTGCCTTTAACTCTTGTGCCCTTCCCATTGTCTTCCTTTGCCTTGATCATTTTGTGCTAACCTTCCCTTTCTTGTATATCTGCATTCTTACAGTATTTTTTAAAGGGATGTGGGATGTCAAAGTGCTATAAAGTAAGAATTTGAACACTTCTCAAGTGTTAACCTTATTTGGCATGTGTTGGAGACAGTCATGCCTGTTGCTATTCTTAACACTAATCTGAACATTAGGTAAAAGGAAATTCCTTATTCTATTAAAATGAGATTACTTACCTTAAAATTTGCCAAGACAAGAGGCAGTACATTATATTTCCAATAAATATTTGTTAATGACAACATTTATCAAAATAAACCAATTCAAACATTAGAAAAAATAAAAAAGACAGTATATTTTTTTCTTTCAAATTGAGAGGTACTCCATGAACGTGGCTTTCAAAATTTTGTTTGTTTATTTGTTCGTGTTTTAGAGGGGTGAAGGAAGGTGGGATCCACTAAATACTTAAGTGATAAAAAAATGACATCTGGGAACAGGCCTGCCCTTATGTGCCACTTCATGCATTCAATATTTATGTATCTCCTACTCTCTGCAAGGAACTGAGTTATGAACTAAGAGGAAAAAAGATGACTAAGACAAAGCCTTTGTTCTTAACAAGTACACAACCTACCCAATATGGCAGACACATAAACAAAAAGTATGATACAATATAATTAAGGCTATAATAGAGGTAGGCTAGAGTACTGTGTAAGAATATTACAGATAGAATTACTTTTGCCTCTATTACCTCTTCTCCAGGCACACTTCTTGATAGAGGTTAAGCAACATGGAAAATTTGTGGGGGATGGGAGCATTGACTTGTGGGGGAGAAGCAGAGGTGACAACTGATCTGAGCAACTGAAGGATTGTTAGAGTTCATTAGATGAGCAAAAGAATGAAAGGAATGGCATTTTGAAAGGAAAAGATTAACAAAAGCATTGAAGTGGAAGTATGAAGGCACCTACCAAGTTCAAGAGACCATGAGCATCTAATAGTGTGCTGTGGGTGGCATAGGTGAGTGAACATAAAAATGGAATCAGGTTATGAGTATTTTTGTATGTGATTGCTAATAAATTTAGACTCTATTGTGTAGACAGTAGGAACAGTAGTAATCTTCTGAATCCAGGTACTGAATGGTGTTGTATGGTGCCATTGAGTTGGCTCAGACTCATAGCAGCCCTGTGTTCAACACAGCAAAACTGCCCAGTGCTGCACCGTCCTGTGCTTGAGCCCGTCATTGCAGCCACTGTGTCCATCTATCTTGTGAAGGTCTTCCCCTTTTTTGCTGACCCTCTACTTCACCAAGTATTATATCCTTCTCCAGGGAGTGGCACCTTCTGACAACATAGGACTATTAAAAGACTGCAGTAGCTGGTACACCAACTACATGGATAAATCTCAAATACATTATGCTAAGTGAAAGAAGTCAGACACAAAGGTAGCTTTCTGTCTGGTTCCATCTATGTGCTATTCCAGAAAAGGCAAAACTATTGGGACATACCAGTAGTTGCTAGAGTAGAAGGGAGGGATACAAAGAAATACAGAGAAATTTTGAGTAATGGTGGAATAGTGCTAGATCCAACTGTGGTTGCTATCACATGATTGTATGTGTGTGTATGTGTTTATCAAAACTCATGTAACTGCACACTAAAAAGGGTAAATTTTACTATATGGAAATTATATCATCATCATCATCATCATCATCATCCTGACTGCAGAAGCAGCAGGCTGTAAGCAAGAAGCAAGAGAGTCCTCCTATAACAGAATTAATAGCATCTCCAGACCAACTTCCCTTAACATTCCTGTCTTCATTTCCCCCATTGCCTTCCACGTCTAAAGCTTCTGCTATTTGCTGTAACTTTGGGCATTTTTACCTGAGATCCCCAGTGACCTCCCTTGATAAATCTTTACTCTGAGATTGTAAGACAGAACCACTGCTTATTCAATGGCTTCTCAGTTCAACCTTGCACACCTTTGGTTTCTATTTAGTAAAGGAAAGACATGATCACATTTCAGTAGAATGAAAACTTTGAAGAGAGTGTGTGAAGGACACAGAGTGAAGAAAGTAAAGACAAGGATACAGATAGGAAAATTTTGTAATAGTCCAAGCAAGAAATCATGAGAGTCTGAGAGATTGAGCAATACACTGAAGATAGAATGAAAGAGTGGATAAAAGAAGAATTGCATAGTGATAATAGAGATAACTATAGAATGAATTTAGAAGGAGAGAGATAACTATAGAATGAGTTTAGAAGGGGAAAAAAAAGAATAAGAATCAAGAGTGCTTCAGAAGTTCCTAGCTTGGGCAACTGAATGGATTACTTATTTCATTCATACAAAAAATATTTATTGAGTACCTGCAATGTGATAGAAAACAACGTGCCTTGTGATAGAAACTACGTATAACAGACATTTCTATTTTCCTTGAGATACTACAAAATGAACCTACAAATATATGCAAAAATATCATGGCAAAATGGAGGAAAAGAATAGTTTACTAGGAGAGAATGACTATTGACCCATGAAGAGATAATAAAGAGACAATAAGAAGAGAGAAGGAGAATTCCAGGCAGCATGTATGAAGGCCCTGAAGCAGGAAATAACTTGGCATGTTTGAAGAACTGAAAGAAGGTCCATGTAACTGGGATGTAATTAGCAAGAGGAGAATGATATTATACAAGTTTGGAGAGATAGGCACTCCTCAGGTAATGAAAGATCTTATGGACTATGATAAGGATTTTGTCATTAAACTTAGTGTGCAGCGGAAAGTCATTGAAGTTAGAGTATATGCACGCGTGTGTGTGTGTGTGTTTGGGGGAAGGGTAACATGATCTGTAACGTTATATTCTGCTTTACATGTTCGTTTAATGATGAACGGTACCTGCTTTTTCCAAGGACACATCCATCCATCACTTTGTGTAATAGATCCATCCTTCTACTCTACTCAAGGACTTTGATCCTGATTTACCCCTCTGCCTCTTATATCAGTTGCTTACTCTCTACCTGACCACTTCATTAGCTTATACACATATTGTGTATTGCCCATCTTAAGAACAAACAAAACTTTCTAGACTCCACACACACCCCCAGCTACCTCCCCATTTCTCTGTCTCCTACAAAAAAGGTTGTTTATACTCATCTAAATCCTCTAGCCACTCCTCGGAAGGAAGATGGGGCAATCTACTTCCGTAGTGATACTGCCTCAGAAACCCAAGGAGGGGTCGCTATGAGTCAGGTCCGACTCAACGGCACATAACAACAACACAATTCCTCTAGCATGTACCAAATGAGCTTCTCTTTCTTTGAAACTCCTCTGGTTAAGGTAACCTCCATCTTATCAAATTCAGCAGTCAATTTTAGCCCTTGTTGATCCTTCACCAGCAGTTATATAGCTAGTTACTTCTTCCTTTTTAAAAATTTTAGTTGAATTTTTAAAATTTTAGCTAGATAATATATTAACATGTTCAAAAATCAAAATAATTTTTAAAGATATACATTGGGAAGTTTTGCTTCCACCCCTGTCCCCATCTACCACATCTCACCCCTTTTCCCCACCAGCTTCCTAAAGAAAAATACCTTTATTAGCTTTTTCTGTACTCTCTCTGTGGTTTTTATATAGACACAAGCAAATCCAAATTTTTATTCTTATTCTTTAATTTCTTCCCCCAAAAGTAGCATCTTATATACTGTTCTTCCCTTTAGTTTCACTCTTTTCACATAACAATATATTCTGGAAACCTTTCCATTTTAGTGTCTATAGAGTTCCCACATTCTGTTTTATATTTGTAGTATTCCATTATGTGGATACACAATAATTGATTTAACTAGATAAATAGATGGATATAGTATTGTTACTCATCTTACTTTATACAATGCTGTAATAAATAGCCTTTTACACAGATTATGTTATATGTGTGTAGATATATTATTGGGTAACCTTCCTGAAATAAGCCAAAGGGTAAATACCTTTGTAATTTTGATATTTTCTAAAGGTCTTTGAAAGGTATTGTACCATTTTGCAATCATATCTCATCCTGTGATCTTAAAAGCTTTCTATATAGAAATACATTCCAAGTGTATATCTTCAGCTTAAATTTTTCCCTGAACTCTCACTACTCAACATTTCTCTTTGTCCCAAATAGAACTGAAACTGAAGTTTCCCTCCAAACTTGTTATTTCCCTAGTTTTCTCATTCTTAGTAAATAAATAGTATTACTGTATACCCAGTTGCTCCAGCAGAAAATTTAAAAGCCTTCATTTCTCCTCTCTTTCCTACACACTATCTCTCCTGTTGTTGTTGTTATTGTCATGTGCCATTGAGTCGGCTCCGACTCATAGTGACCCCTCCTTGGATTTCCAAGGCAGTATCACTACAGAAATAGGATTGCCCAACCTTCCTTCCG
>NW_006921633.1:15070267-15073376 GCF_000298275.1 Orycteropus afer afer
GGGTTTGAACCACCAGCCTTCTGGTTAGCAGTCAAGTGCTTTTAGCCACTATGCTACCAGAGCTCCTCCAGAGCTCCCTAGTACTATCAAAATAGAACTTTCTCATGAAAATCTTCTATGTTTGTACTAATACAGTATCAACTAGTCATATGTGGCCGTTAAATACTTAAAATGTGGCTAGTATGACTCAGGAAGTATAACTGAGGAACTAAATTGTTAATTTTATTTTGATTAATCTTAATTTAAATAGTCACATTTGACTACAGATATGCATCCTTTAGTGTCCCTTTGGGAGACATTCAACCACAAAGGTGTCTGTCATCCTATAAAGTTAGTTTGTTTGTTTGATTGTTTTTTTTAAAAAGTGGGAAAGCAGGTCTTCTTTTGTTTATTATTTCCCCCTAATATCTTTAAAGACCCCAAACCCAGACTCTTGAAACACTGGACTGTGGGTAGGATACAGGTAGGTGAGGCAGAGGACATGACTCTGTACTCCCCCATTCTCCTAATCTATCTGAGCTGCAACTCCTTGGCCATGGCAGGCCCTGTTCTTCTGTCACTTGGGCATGGATACCCCTCCTCCTCAGCTTTGGGCAGTGGTCCCATCCCCTGGCATACCTTGATTGCAACCCTGTATTTCAAAGTCAAATTGATGAAGGTCCAACTCTTTGAAACCTAGAAGCCTGTGAACCCCACCCTTTGAAACTGAGATGGCCCTGTTTCCTGTGCTCCTTCCAACAGTTCTGCTGACCTCTGAGCTGCTCCAAAGATGGTCCTTTTCTTTTCCTGGAGGCCAACAGATGTTGCTCCTTTGGGCTGTTTCCTGCCTGTAGAATTCCAGGAGGCAGACATTATTCTTTCCTTTCCTTCTTTCTTTGATCACTTCAGACTAAGCTGATGGGATTTCTACTGTGGTAGTTGATTAGATCCATCAATCACAGGTTTATTCTCTTTAACAAAGTTTGTGTAGCCACATCCCTGGTGAACATTCCGTTTGTACAACATAATTTTCCAAATCATTAAGTTCTGTTGTCATTTTGCATAGTTCATTTTTAAGTCCATGTCTTTGCTCTCACATTTTACTATAAGCAGCAAGGAGAAACTACATGGCTTCTGTCATGGATTAAATTGTGTACCCCAAAAAATTTGCATCAACTTGTCTGGGCCATAGTTCTCAATAGTTTAGAAGTTATGTAGTAATGTAATGGAGAAATATGTAATGATACCCCATGATGTTATCTGATATAATAAATTGATCAGGTGTTGAGGATTAAGGCTAAGGGTGGGTTGCAACACCCTTAGTCCAGCCAAAGCCCTGATCCAATATATGGTTGTCCTGCAACACCTTTTATCTTACGAGAAATAAAAAGAGAGAGAAAAAAGTAGAGGAGGGACCTACTACCACCAAGAAAGAGAAGCTAGGAGCAGAGCATGTCCTTTGGACCCAGGGCCCCTGTGCTGATCTTCCTAGGAACAAGAGACACAGAGAGAGAAAGTCTTCCTCTAGAACCAATACGCTGAACTTGGACTTGTAAATTCCTAAATTGTAAGAGAGTAAAGTTCTGTTAATTAAGACATCCACTTGTCGTATTTCTGTTATATCAGCACTAGAGGACTAAGACAGCCTCTTGAAGATCTTGCTTAGAAATCTCTTCAGGAAAGAAAGCCTCGGGAGTTCCGGTAATATGGCAGAATAGGCAGAAAGACTGCACGGACCCTCTTCAACAAAGAAAAGGGGAACCATTTAACACAGATACAGAAGATAATCCATCCAGATAATCCTGAGCCTTGAAGGGCAAGATAATAGAAGTGGACTAACCTCCAACTAGCCGAAGAATTTGCATGAAAACACCAAAAAAAGGAGACAAATGGAGCTGCGGTCTGGCAGTAATCCTGACAGCACAGACAGCTTGGATATTGCCGAGTGCTGACAGGACCTAAGAATTAACCTAAAAATTGGCCCTGCTAGCCAAGGACTGCATGGAGGACTGCTCTGGTGGCTGGTGAATAAAAGGGAAAGCAGCGAAGACGATGGTGGGCTGAGCTGTGGACTTTTGCCTGTCTGGAGGGTGCAGCCATTTTGAATGTTTACAAGCGGCTTGACCATTTTGGATATTTAAAGTGACAGCATTCTCCCAGATTCCAGGGACTTAAGAACAGACTCCACTTGCCAAGAACCTCAAGGACATTCCAGACGCTGACAACTAGAAAGGTGCGACATTCCCCTTGTTATGTTTATACCCCACACCCTCACGGTGAACAGAGGTGCAGCCATCCCTCACTCCCACCCACTTTCTGGGCTGGCAGGAATTACATCGCAGTCTGTGTGCTAAGATGGAGCCTGGATGCCCTACCCCGCCCTGCCCCGATTTTTTTTCTTTTCTTTTTTTTTTCCTGTTTTTTAGCTTGTTTATTTTTGTTTGTTTTTAAACTGCTACTATTATTATTACATTTGTGCTTTTTACTATTGTTCTTTATTCTTCCCTTCCCAGGTTCTAGTTTTCATCTTTTTTTCTTTTCCCTGTTCTGGTTGAATTTTTTTTTTTTTTTCCTTTCTCATGGTTAACCCTGTTTCTTGTTTTACTTTTTGTGTTTTTCCCATTTTTTCTTCATTATTCTCCTTCTCTAACTTTTTTCTCTTATTGCCCTCTCCCCAGGTATTGCAGAGTTGTTTTTTTTTTTCTTCTTCTTCTTTATCCCTTTTTTCTTTTTTTGGTTACTGTTCCTATGTGATTACACAGTGTATTTTTTTGTCCATTTCCTTTTACTTTTTTGATGGTTATTCAATTATTATTTTTGTCTAACTGAATGGAAGACAGTAACAGTCCCCATACAACACAAATACACCTACACCTCTTGCAGCTTCACTTACTGAGTGAGAGCCACCACTTCCTTCTCCACCAACAGGCCAACAATAAACAACCACCAAGAAGAGCCTGACTCACCCTTGGCTGCTCTTCACAAACAGTAAACAGAGATCTAAATATAACAATGTCAGGATGTATCAGAGACAACAGACCATCATAGTCCCACAAAGAAGCAAGATAAAGTGATAGAAACAAGGGAACAGGATACAGACCCAGAACACATCCCTGAGGAAGAAGCAGCA
>NW_006921633.1:15073506-15076130 GCF_000298275.1 Orycteropus afer afer
AGAAAATACAAGAACAAAATGACAAAATAAATGGAAAATTAGAAATGATTCTAAATCTACAGATAGAAATCCAGAAAATTAATACTGAATTGTCAGAACTAGATAACACATTGAAAGGGCAAAGGAGTAGAATTGATGCAATGGAAGACAGAATTAATGAGATTGAAGGCAAATACCTGAATACTTCTTTGGAAAGGGATCAAACAGAAAAAAAAGATCAAAGCAAAATTAAGAAAGCCTAAGGTTCATGTAGGATACAATCAAAAGGAATAACTTATGTATCATTGGAATTCCAGAACAGGAAGAGAAAAATGAAACCACTGAGAAAATTGTCCAAGATTTGTTGGAGGAGAACTTCCCTGATATGATGAAAGATGAGAATATATCCATTCAGGAAGCCCAGTAAACCCCAAACAGGATAGACCCAAAAGGAAAATCACCAAGACATATCATATCAACCTCATCAAAACCAAAGACAAAGAATCCTGAAAGCGGCGTGGGAAAAACAACAAGTTACTAATAAAGGACAGCCAGTAAGAGTAAGCTCTGATTTCTCAGCAGAAACCATGCAAGTGAGAAGGCAATGGGATGGTATATATAAGCCCTGAAAGAGAAAAATTTTCAACCAAAAATTATATACCCGGCAAAATTGTCCCTCAAGTATGATGGTTAAATTAGGAGATTTCCAGATAAGCAGAAATTAATTGAATTTGATAAAACCAAATCAACCTTACAAGAGATACTAAAGGGAGTCCTTCGAACAGAGAACCAAAAATTGCAAATAACAACTGACCATTAATACACAAGATGACATAACCCAGAAACCACTGCTATGGACATATCCAAAGGAAAATCATCTTACAAGATTGTAAACAGGGAACTGGAGGCATCAATTGGCAAGTGAGGACAACTACAAACCAAAAAGAGGGAAAACACGGTGCAGTTAAAGAACTTCTAAATGGTGAGGAAGTCAAGAGAGTTGCAAGATGGAATAGACTGTTCTAATCTTAGGGGGAAAATTATAAATCACAGGGTAACCTCAAAGAAAAATGATAAACCTTCACATCACAGTAAAAAAGAGGAGACGCACAAATATTCAGCAAATACTAAAACAACAGCAACAAACGAAATGGTAACATGACTCATAAACAATGAGCTTAGCACAGAAAATAATATGAAACAAAGAAACCAGGGACACCATGAAAAAACACATAACAAAATGACAGCAACCAATTCATACTTGTCGATAATTACAATGAATGTTAATGGATTAAATGCACCACTCAAGAGACAGAGAGGTGCAGATTGGATAAGAAAAAAAAACATCAATATGCTGTCTACAAGAGATATACCTTAGAGACAAAGACGAAAATTAGACTAAAAAACAAAAGTTGGAAAATGATAAGCAAATAGCAACCGTAAAACAGCAGGAGTGGCAATATTAACTTTTGATCAAATTGACTTTAAGACAAAAACCACCGTACGTGACAAGAAAGGACATTATATAATGATTAAAGGATCAATTGAACATGAAGATTTAACAATAATAAATATCTGCGGACCCAGCAAAAGAGCCCCAAAATACATAAATCAGACTTTTAAAGAGTTGAAAAGTCAAATAGATGATTCCACAGTCGTAGTGCGAGACTTTAATACACTGCTTTCAATGGAAGATAGAACAGCTGGAAATAAACTCAACAAAGACACAGAAGAAATAAAAAATACATCCATCAACTTGACCTTATACACATCTACAGAGCACTTCACCCAACAACAGCACAATTATACATTCTTCTCCAGTGCACATGGAACATTTTCCATCTTAGGCTATATGTTAGGCCATAAAACAAGCCTTCATAAATTTAAAAAACACTGAAAGACTGCAGAGCATCTTCTCAGATCATAATGCTATCAAATTAGAACTCAACAATAGGAAGATCAACAGAAAAAGAGTAAACACAAGGAAACTGAACAGCATCCTGCTTAAAAAAGACTGGGTAAGAGATGAAATAAAAATTGAAATTCAAAAAATCCTTGAGTCAAATGAGAATGAAAACCATCCTACCAAAATCTTTGGGACACAGCAAAAGCAGTGATCAGAGGTCAATTTATAGCAATAAATGTACACATCAAAAAAAGAAGAAAGAGCCAAAATCAACACTTTAAACCAACATCTCCAACAATTAGAAAAAGAACACCAAGAAAAGCCTACAGTCACTAGAAGAAAGGAAATAATCAAGGTTCGAGCAGAAATCAATGAAACAGAAAATAGAAGGGAGATAGAAAAAATGAACAAGACCATCAGTTTGTTTTTTGAAAAAAAAAATCAATAAAATTGACAAATCACTGGCAAATTTAACAAAGGAAAACAATGAGAGAATACAAATAACATCAATAAGAAACAAAATGAGGTACATCACAATAGAACCAACTGAAATAAAAAGGGTAATATCAGGATACTATGAAGAACTGTACTCTAACAAATTTGAAAATCTGGAAGAAATGGACAGATTTCTAGAAACACACCACTTACCTAAACTAACACAGGCTGATGTGGAAAAGTTGAACAGATCCATAACAAAAGAAGAAATTAAACAGGCCATCAAACAATTACCAACAAAAAA
>NW_006921633.1:15079004-15079556 GCF_000298275.1 Orycteropus afer afer
TCTCATATCTCATACACTGCTGGTGGGACTGTAAAATGGTACAACCATTGTGGAAAGCAGTATGGTGACTCCTTCAGAAGTTGGAACTAGAAATACCATTTGACCCAGCCATTCCATTACTATGTGTATATCCTAAAGAAATAAGAGCCATGACAAGAACAGACATATGCACACCCATGTTCATCGCAGCACTATTTACAATAGCCAAAAGATGGAAACAACCTAGGTGCCTATCCACTGAGGAATGGATATCCAAATTATGGTACATACACACAATGGAATACTGTGCAACCCTAACGAATAATGTAGAATCTGCAAAACACTGCATAACGTTGATGAACTTGGAGGACAATTATGCTGAGTGAAAAATAAGTCAATCACAAAAGGACAAATATTGTATTGGTCCGTTATTGTAATAGTCAAGGAAACGCTTACCTATGAAAGGTCATTTTCTTCATTGGTTACCAGGGGTGGGAGGGGAGGGGAGGGAATACTGTTAGATAGATAGAGATAAGTTTTGATTTGGGTGAAGAAAAAGGCAATGTACCAAAT
>NW_006921633.1:15080381-15092214 GCF_000298275.1 Orycteropus afer afer
AAAAAGGTGGGGAACAGGTTTACTGGCCCGATAGAGCCTGGTGGAACCACTGAGACTATGGCCCCTAGCTGTCCTTCAGGTCTGGAATTGAACACACACCTGTAGCTTCCAGCCAAGCAGTAGACAGGCATACTAGTTGAGCATTTATCTGAGGTAGATACACTTCTTGTAGAGAACAAGTTAGAGAGAAAGAAGGGCTGCTCAGGCACAGGGAGACAGCTCAGGAGGCAGAGTGCATGGAGGGGTGGTCACAGGGAAGCGGTACCTATCGGGAGTAAGTGGGAGAGGAGATGTTGCCTTGTGCTAAATTGTGGTCAATGTCATGAGACAAAGTGTATGTGATCTGTATGGAAAGTGTATTTGCTCTGTAAATTTTCACCCAAATGACAATAAAAATAAAAATTAAAATTAAATTAAAATAAATAAATAAATAAAGGGCATCTATGCAAAACCAGCAGCCAACATTATACTCAATGGAGAGAGACTGAAAACATTCCTCTTGAAAACAGGAACCAGATAAGTATGCCCTCTATTACCACTTCTACTCAACACTGTACTGGAAGTCCTAGACAGGGCTATAAAGCAAGAAAGGGTTTTTCTTTTTTCTTTTTTTTTTTTACTGTGAAAGATAGCACACATAGAGAAATGTGCACAAAACAAAAATGTTTGGCTTTCCTTGGACAGCACTGTCATTCACAAGAAGTCACTGTTCACCCTAAGATTTCTGTTCACAGCCTTTTCCTTTATTGTTTAAAAAAAAGCAAAAACTTTTTTCTAGTCCCAGATATGCAATAATAACAAAATTCTGAATTTTGTGAAGGATCTAGATGTTTTTGCCATGGAAGGGCTTCTGGGGTATCTTCTGGAATTGGAAGCCTTAACTAGAATCATGTTTTAAAATCATTAATCAGATTATGTCATACCCTATTCAGAACCCACCAATGGCTTCCTACAGCACACAGTATAATATTACCATGACCTACAAGACCCTGTCTGATCTCTTTATTGCCTTTCTCTACAATTTTGTTCCCTCCCACTCACTGCCTCTTTTAATCCATTAGAGCATTACTGGTCTTCTTATTGGTCTTTTTGGAAACATTTTCCCTCAGATATCTCATAGTTTATTCCCTCGTCTCATTCAGATCTCTTCGCAAATGCACCACCTTAAAGATCTTTCCTGACTACTTTATATAAATCATTCCGCTTTTCCTAGTCACTAGATTCTCCTACTGTACCTTAATTTTCTTCTTATCACTTGTATACTTACTTGTTTAACTTAATTTTTTTTCCTCACTGTTCTATGAGTTCCATGACATCAGGGACTTTTTCTTCTTCATCTCTATATTCCCATAGCCTAGGATGGGTGTTTAGCATGTCAATGAGGTAGTACCTAAGGCATTTGACTGCTAAGCAGAAGGCTAGTGGTTCAAACTCACCAGCTACTTCTTGGAAGGAAGATTGGGCAATCTACTTCTGTAGAGATATCTCCTCAGAAACCCAAGGGGTGCTCACTATGAGTGAAATCAACTCAACGGCAGTGATTTTGCTTTAGTTTTAGGTTCTCAATAAATATTTGTTGGTTAATGGATGGGTAACTGGATGGATGGATGGATAGATGGACAAATGGATGGAAGAAAGGTAGGTTAATCTAATCTTTTTAAATGTCACCCTGGCACTGTCCTTACTAGAGGCAGAGAGTGTACAAGAAGAAGTAAAAGTTTGTGTTTAAGAAATTAATTTGGTTTTCAATAGGCTGAGTTTTTAGTTTCTTATTCCATTTTTTCTTTTCCTCATCTGAGCCATATGCCTATACACAGATGTTAGAATTAATAGTAAGATTGGTTTTGCCTTTTCAAGGGATTAATAAAGTAATAATTGGATTTTTGTGAAATATAATAATTAAAATTTAAATCAGTACAAGAAACAAAAATGCAACCTCTAAAAAAATTACTCTTAAACCTCCTTCCAGGATGCTTAAGTTTAGAGTGATTGGAAAGTGTTGGCCTCTTGAGGCTTCCTAGGGAAAGATTCACAAATTGAGGCTTTCATAGAGAAGATATTTCAGTCATAAGCCTCCTCTACTTCAGGACAACATTGAGAACCAGGACATAGGGAGACTGAGCTTTGGGCCTAGGACGAAGACAGGAAAGAGAGATTGTTAAGGCTATTTGGAGAAAATAAAGCTAGTTCTAATAGTCTCAAGATATAAGACATATTAATAGGAAAATAAGCAACAGGTACATTTTCTAATTTTCTACTGTCTCCTCACCTCCCATGTCTTTACTATGGAGTAAGGAACCTTACAAGATTCACTCTGTGTGTCGTCTCTCACTCAAGCAGAATGTGAAAGTACACACCCTTGGTAGAATTTTTTGAGTATGGACTTGGAGAATATGGATCTGATCCAGAAGAGAGCAGGTAGTATCAGGCTTGGAGAAAGAATATCTAGCACATCTTGTGTCTCAAATGTATTCCAAACTAATACCAAACCCAGTGCCCTTGAGTTGATTCTGACTCATAGTGATCCTAGAAGACAGAGTAGAACTGCCCCATAGGGTTTCCAAGGCTGTAAATCTTTATGGAAGCAGACTGCCTCATCTTTCTCCCTCAGAGTGGTGGGTTTAAACTGCCAACCTTTTGGTTTGCAGTCATATGTTTTAACCACCACACGACCTGAGTTCCTTACAAATGAATTACATTTATACAGACTGGAGTTCCATGATGACACCATCTAGAAGAGGGTCAGAGATGCTCATGTTTCCCAACTACTAGAATAATGAAAGGTTTTAAGAAAATCATGTAGTGAAAAAGTTTGAGAATCATTGACATGGAACATTTTACCATGGTTTATTTTGGTCTATTTCCATATGAACTGGTTGTTTGCTTCAGAGAAGTATAAATAATACTGACCACTTGGTAAAAGTTCCCTTTGTGTGATAACAATTCCATACATTTATAAAGAGCTCAATAGTCTCCAGAACACTTACATATATATGATTCATTTTATTCTGTATACGAAAGTGTGGAATAAAGTGGACGATGTTTTATCCATTTTACAAATTAAAAAAAAACTAGGCAAAAGCTATACCATTTATTGTATCACATACTTTTTAGTGTGCATGTGTCATATTTCAGGCAAATAAAAATTTTAGAACAGATTTATTGAATAATGCTTGGTAAAAAAAGTATTTATAAAAATAAAATTTTTAAAAACCTCTTCTAAATAGCTAACTTTGCTAGTGCATTTAAGAGTTCTGGAAGATTTTTTTTTCCAGTGAGTAACTTTTTTAAAAGAGGTTTTTTGTCTTTTTTTTTTTTTTTTTTTTACAGTCTTTGAATTTTACCTAGAGTTTTCTCTATTAGGATTTGAGAAATTATAGTAAAATGTATTTATGAGTCTAATGACAAATGATGTTATCCGTTTATTTATAGTCACATTTTGTTGTCAACACAAAAATACCATTCAAATATCTTCTTGGAAAAAAAATCTTCTCTATTAAATTATTTTATATTAGTTATAAACTAGTGATAATGTATCCTAAGCAACCATTTGAGTTTATGTGGTACAACAGCTAAGTGATTTTGTAAAAAATGTTGTATTCAGTTTTGCCTCATGTTGAAAAGTTCATTCAAGGCCAACAGTACAATGTTTTATTTAAAAAAAAAGGCTTATTTTTCTTAATAAGGCATTGGAATAACAGTGGCCTTATCCTTGATTGCTTGAGACTAATTGGGCTCAGTTCATCTTAAGTTAGCAGTGTCATTTTTACCTTGCACGTAAGTGTGAATAGTTGTTCCCATATTTTACTCATGATGAGTTATGAGCATATTAAGAATTATTATCTTCACCTCATAAATCTTTCTTTTGTTAAGTTTATTTTGGTTCTTACTTTAATCTTCCTCTTAATGTCTCCTGGTTTTGGCCAAGTATGTATACATGGCAATAAATTATGGATTTGAGCTATATTTAGCTTAAAGAAAAAAGCCAGTGGCATAATGTGTATTACAGCTATAGTATATAATCAGCATCTGTTAGAAAGAGTTTTGAGGCACAACTAAATCCATCTATTTTGCTGCTTGTTGGAATTAAACCCTAAAACTCACTGCCATCAATTTGGATCCGACTCATAGCAGCACCTCCTTGGGTTTCCTAGGCAGTAAGTATCACTATAGAAGTAGATTGCCCAACCTTTCTTCCGAGGAGTGGCTGGTGGGTTTGAACTGCCAGCCTTCTGGTTAGCAGTCAAGTGCCTTAGGCACTACGCCACCAGATCTCCTTTATTGGAATTAGGAACTTTTTTTTTTTAATTAATTACAATAATTTAGTTTCATTTGACAGATTTAGAGAATTAAAAGAAGTGTAAATGCTGTTCTTTGGCTTACATTTGCAAAAATGAGTGGTAAAGATGCTTATGAAGGTAGGTCTAGTTAGAAATATGAACATTCAAATATTTGATTCAGGGAGGACAAAAGAACAGCAGTCTATTACCAAAAATCGAGATCATTATAATTATCGTGATGCTTAGCAAATATGGTAATGATGCATATAACACACGAATTCAAGATTGGAGGACTACATAAATCAAGTCCATCTGAGGCAGTGTGAGCACACTAGCCACATGTTCCACAACAGCATTTTTTAGTGTTGTTCAGCAGTGTACTTCACTCCCCCATTTGTTGAATTCAGGATGACCTTTGCATAAATAAAGTCAAATAGGATTAAGGCAGGAATTTTCAACAAAGGCAGAGTGCAACAGATGTAGCCGACTTTGAACGTGGGAGGATTGTTGATGCACTGTTGCCTAAAGGGAGTGTTTATAGTGCAAAAAAATAAAGGAAAAAAATAAATTTCCAAAATATCAAAAACATGGAATGGAAGGAGTAAAATTAGTCCAAAATATTTATCTAGGTCTTTTATAATTGTGATGAAATTATCTTTCACATTTAAAATCATTGTTCTTTAAATAAATTATTTCTTTAAAACTAACTTTCTTCCTTTTATATTACAAGGCTATAGTTTTTAAAAGTGTAGACATACACATTCAAAAATGTGGTTGACTAAATATTGTTGGGGAAATCAGAATTATTTCTGAATGATATTTGTGAAGACTACTTCTTTCTGCCATCTTTGTTATATTTTGGGCTTTAACAATGTAAAACTGTGAGTGATACAAACAAATTATTATGTTAGGTTCTAAATATAAAGTAGCAAAAGATAAGACTTCAAAGTAATAGTGTGTATGGTGAGACTGTAGCTAATTTCTGACTGATACATGTGAAGGGATTTTAAACATGTATTGCATATAAATCACTTGACTTCATTTTCTTGTTTTATGTAGAAATGGAGTTGGTTTGTTTTAAAAATAATACTAAATTGTTGGGTAGATTCCCTTTTCAAGTGATTTCATTTAAAAGGAAATCTGATCCCCAGTGTCTATTATATACTAAATGTGCATCCTGGAAGAGCTGACTGATTTGACATCAGTGTACCCTTGTTCCTGATAGTATAAGTCCCTTAAGTGAGATATTATAGTTTGTGGTAATGAATGATCTTTGAGCTGTAAAAAGAACCAAAATGCATAAAGAAGCATTTAAAACAAAGGGATAATTTTATGCTTCAACTATTAATAACTGAAAGCTGTTTAGAGGACTTCGTGGGGAAGTTTATGAGGAAAAGTATGAATAATAAAATGATTATTACTATTTGGTTTATTAAGATTACATGTGAAGTCATAAAGGAGCATTGTAGATATGAATACTAAACTGCTCAAACTTAATGAGCAGTCTAGCAATAAATTTTGAGTTGAGTAGGTCCCTAAAACATATTGAGTAAAAAGATATACTTCTGCAAAGAAAAAAAAAATCCATGGTTTCTTAATCTAATGCAAAGTTTTTAAATAGGTCCCTATCCCACCTCTGTAGGAGCCCTGGTGGCACAGTAGTTAAGCGTTTGGCTGCCAACCAAAGGTCAGCGGTTCAAACCCACAAACTGCTCCTGGGGAGAAAGATGTGACATTCTGCTTCTGTAAAGATTATAGCCTTGTAACCCTATGAGACAGTTCTGTAGAGTCACTGTGGGTCAGAATCCACTCGACAGCAATGGGTTTGAATTTTTAGTTTATCCTCTATCAGTGACAATCATTTAAAACCTGATAAGCTATGTATCTTCCCTCCACCACTGCCACCACCACCACCACCACCACCACCATGAACAAATCGAAGAAATAAGCACTTATCTTTCCAATTTATTTTTTGGTTTCTTTTTGCTATGTACACTACAAGCAGTGTGTCAGTAATTGTAGGGGAAATTAAACATGAGCAGTAATCAAGAACACATAAAATAAGTTAGAAAATGTAAAATGCCATAAGGAACTGTGATATATGGAATGTGCTATGGAATTTGAAAGGAAAGATTTCGTGGGGGAAATGTCATTTGAACCTGTATCTTCTCATTTCTATCTGGTTTGACAAAACTTGAGCTGTAGAAATGGAGGGGAGAGATTTTGAGCAGGAAAAACCGTATGAGCACTCATTCACTACACCCTGTGCAATGGTCTTTCTCTAGTGTTTATAGTTCCCCCTTCACACGCTTTCTCTTCTGTATCTTTATGACTGCACATAGGCCTTCTGCTTGTAGAAGACCCTTTCCTAGAGTGCCCCTTATCATCACTGCAGTTTTCATTGGATGTACTACTACATTTTCCTTAAGATCTAACTCAAGTGCCTCCTTCTGTGTGAGGATCCCTCCTGGACCACCAAAGCCAAGACCATCACTCCATCCTTTGTACTACTAATTCATTTTCCATAACTCTCTATATTAAAATTGCTTGCTAATATATCTGTCTTCCCTACCATACTGAACTCCTAAATTTATACAACAGATTTCTGGAGTCCTGCTATGTGCCAGGTGATGTGGATAGAATAGTAAGCAAGACAAAAGTCCCTTCCTTGGGGAGCTTATATTCTGAAGAGAAAGATTATAAATAAGTCAACAAATTATTAAAGAGTAATTTCAGATTTTACGGAAAAAAAAAAATGAAAGCAAGAATCTAAAGAGTAACAAAGTAGTGGTATTCTAAGCAAGTGGTCATGAACCTTCTTTCTGAGAAGTTGATGCTTCATAGATTCCTAAATGATGTCAAGAAGTGAGCCATGTAGGCAAAAATCTTCCCTGACAGAGGAAAAAGCAAGTATAAAGATCCTGGGGTATAAATTTAGATTGGAAGTTATAAAAAGCCTTTGTGCAGAAGTGATATTTATGCTGTGATCAGAAATATGAGTGTGGGCTAGCCAGTTGTACAGTGGAGGAAAGAGGAGCAATTTATGCTGAGAAGACAGCACTGATTGCCATGTTAGAGGGGTTTGTCATCTTGGAAGAACTCATGGATCATGGATAAGTGTGGTTAGAGCAGAATGAGCAAAGTAAAGTTGATAACTAGGTAGGGGCTACATCATACCAGGCCTTTGAAGCCTATGTTAGGGATATTATAATTCATCCTGAGACATGGGAACCTGTTAAAGAGGGAAAATGGCACAATTAAATATATGCTTTAAAAGATCACTCACTTTTGCAAAAATGGCTAGAGGGAGCAGAGATAAAAGCAGGAGGAAACAGAAATAGAAATAGTAGTCTGAGCTAAAGATTATGGTAGTTTCAACCAGGCTGGTGATAGTAGAGACAAAGAGAAGTAGATAAATACAAGATATATTTAATTGACAAGGTCATACTTGTGCTGTCATCTACAAGAAATTTTTGCCTTACCTAAGGGAACTAAGGCAAGGTAAGATCTTACCTAAGATTTCAGGTTGCTATGAGACCTATTTTGGTCATGTTGTCAGAAGGGACCATTCCCTGGAGAAGGATGTCATGCTTGGTAGGGTGGAGGGTTGACGAAAGAGGGGGAGGCCTTCAACAAGATGGATTGACACGGTGGCTGCGATGATGGGCTCAAGTACAGCAGGGATCATGGAGCTGGTGAGGGATCAGGCAGTGTTTCCTTCTGCTGTGCATGGGGTCACTATGAGTCGGAAATGAATCGACAGCACCTAACAACAACAACAACAAGATTTCATCTAAAAATTTTGTAATTATAGATTTTATATTTATGTATCTGATCTATGGTACAAGGGTATGGATCAAAATTTTCATTTCATTTTGTTTTGTTTTTGCATATGGATATTCTGTTGTTCCAGCACCACTGATTGGAAAGGCCATCCTTTCTACTCCAGATTACCTTTTCAGTTTTGTTGACAACTAATTGGCATAGTAGGAGCTCTGGTAGCGTAGTGCCTAACCAAAAAGCTGGCGGTTCAAACCCACCAGCTACTCCTCGGAAGGAAGACTAGGCAATCTACTTCCATAGTGATACCACCTTGGAAACCCAAGGAGGGGTCGCTATGAAACTGCACATAACAACAACAAATAGACATAGTGCCTAAGGCATTAGACTGTTAACCAGAAAGCTGGTGGTTCAAACCCACCAGCCACTCTTCAGAAGGAAGGTGGGACAATCTACTTCCATAGTGATACCACCTCAGAAATCCAAGGAGGGGGTCACTATGAGTTGGATCTGACTTGATGGCAGTGTATTTGGTTTGGTTTTGAATTGATTGTACACACACACACACACACACACACACCTGGTAGTTCAGTGATTAAACACTTGGCTGCTAATCATAAAGTTCAGGGTTTGAACCCACCAGTTGCTCCACAGGCGAAATATGTGGCAATCTGCTGCCACAAAGATTACAGCCTTTGAAACCCTATAGAGCAGTTCTACTTTGTCCTATGGGGTCGCTGTGAGTCGGATTTGACATGGTGCCACACAACAATGACAACGTGGGCTTCTGGGTTGACAGTTCTTTTAGTGCTTTAAAAACGTGTCAATTTCTTCTGACCAGAATGATTTCTGATGAGAAATCCATCACCATTTGAGTAGTGTTTCTGTTATTTCTCTTTGGCTATTGTCAAGGTTTTTCCTTTGTCTTTAGTTTTCAGAATTTTAACCATGCTGTGTCTTGGTGTGGATTTCTTTGCATTTATTCCATTTGGTATGTACTCAACTTCTTTAGTATGTAGGTTTATGTCTTTTACCAAATTTGGAAAGTTTTCAGCCATTATTTCCTCAAGCACTTTTCCAGCCCCAGTCTTTTTATATGTCCTTCCATTGTTCTAATGACACAAATATTAGACCTTTGTTATATTCTCACAGGTCACTTAAGCTCTGTTCATCTTTTTTTTTTTTCTGCCATGAGTTTTCTTTCTGTTGTTTAGATTGTTGTTGTTGTTGTTGTTATGTGCCATCGAGTCAAACCCGACTCATAGCAACCCCTCCTTGGGTTTCCAAGGCAGTATCACTACGGAAGTAGGACTGCCCAACCTTCCTTCCAAGGAGTGGCTGGTGGGTTTGAACCTCCAGCCGTCTGGTTAGCAGGCAAGTGTCTTAGCCACTATGCTACCAGAGCTCCTGTTGTTTAGATTAGGTAATAGGTAATATTTATTGTCCTATCTTCAAGTTAACTGAATCTATTACTGTTCCATCCATTCTGCTATTGATCAATTACTTTTGAATTTTGGTTACTTTATTTTTTTGTTTCAAATTTTTCATTTGGTTCTTTTTTATATAATTTCTCTGCTGAGACTTTCTGTTTTTTACTTGTTTCAAGATGTTTATAAATGCTCATTGAAGCATATTTATGATGACCATTTTAATTCATATATCCTTGTCATCTAGACTTGCCATCTATTCTCTTTTTTCAGTTTGAGATCTTCCTTGTTCTTGTTATGACAAGTGATTTTCTATGGAAGCTTAGACTTTTTCATATTAGGTTCAGAGACTCTGGAGAATATCTAAACCTTCTGTTTTTGTTGGCTGTTTTTTTATACTACTCTGGCAGGGAAATTGAGTGGTACCACCTCATTACTGCCAGGTAGACATAGAAGTCCACGTTCCTCACTTAGTATTCATTGACAGTCTAGGAGATTCATTCTTCATTACTACTGGGCAAGTGTAGGAATTCTAGCTTCCCATTAGAACCTCCACTCATACATCCTTGATTTGGAAGGGATGAGTGCCGGAATACTATTTATTGTGTGGCCCCAAGGAGCCCTGGTAGCATAGTGCCTAAGACATTTGACTGCTAACCAGAAGGCTGGCAGTTCAAACCCACCAGGCACTCCTTGGAAGGAAGGTTGAGCAATCTACTTCTGTAATGATAATGCCTAAGAAACCCAAGGAGGGAGTTCCAGTAAGATGGTGGACTAGGCAAAAAAAACTGCATAGACCCTCTTCAACAAAGAAAAGGGAAATCAATTAACACAGACACAGAAGATAATCCTGGACCCCTGAGCCTTGAAGGGAAGGATATAGAAGTGGACTAAACCCCAATGAGCAGAATAATTTGCATGAAAATACCAAAACAGGAGACAGACAGAGCTGCGATCTGTCAGCAATCCTGAGTGATCCTGATGGCACGGCACAGACAGTTTGGAGATTCCCGAGTGGTGGTAGGACCTAAGAATTAACCTAAAAATCAGCCCTGCTAGCTAGGGACTGCACAGAGAACTGCTCTGATGGCTGGGAAATAAACAGAGGAGGTGAAGAGAAAGGCAGGCTAAGCTATGGACTTTTGCCGGTCCAGAGGCACTGCCATTTTGAATGTTTAAAAGTGGCTTGACTATTTTGGATATTTAAAGAGACAGCGCTCTCGCAGATTCCTGGGACTTAAGAACACGTTCTGCTTTCCAGCAACCCCAAGGACACTCCAGACCTGCAAGACTGAAAAGGCACCACATTCCTCTTGTTACTCTTAATACCCCACACCCACTTGGTGAACGGAGGTGTGACCATCCCCCACTCCCACCTACCTTCTGGGCCCACAGGAACTCCATCCCAGTCTGTGTGTTCAGACGGAGCCTGGGTGCCCTGCCCTGTCCTCCGCCAATTTTTTTTCCCCTTTATTTTTATTTTTATTTTTTTCCTTTTTTTTTTTCTGGTGATTAGTTTGCCTGTATTTGTCTGTTTTAAAACAACTATTATTATTAATACTTTTGTCCTTTTTACTATTATTTTTAATCTTCCCTCCCAGGTCCTAGTTTTCAGCATTTTTTCTTTTCCCTGTTCCTGTTTGAAATTTTTTTTCCCCCTTTTTTCTTGTGGTTAACCCTGTTCCTTGTTTTTCTTTTTACATTTTTCCCATTTTTTTTTCCTTCCTTATTCTCCTTCTCTACCTTTTTTCTCTTAGGACCCTATCCCCAGATATTGTAGGTTTTCTTGTTTTTCTTCTTCTTTTTCCCTTTTTTCTTTTTTTGGTTACTGTTCTTATGTGATTCCGTGGTGTGTTTTTTGCCTATGTACTTTTAGTTTTTTGATAGTTATTCAATTATAATTTTTGTCTAACTGAGTGGGAGACAGCAACAGTCCCCATAAGACACAACTACACCCACACCTCCTGCAAATTCACTTACTGAGCGAGAGCCACTACCTCCTTCTCCAACAATGGGCCAGTGATAAAAATAACACCAACAAGAGCCTGAATCACCCTTGGCTGCTCTTCACAAACAGTTAACAAAGGTCTAACTACAACAATGCCACGATGCCTTGGAGTCAGCAGACCATCACACTCCACACAAAGAAGCAGGATAAAATGGTATAAACAAGGGAGCAGGATACAGACCCAGAACACATCCCTGAGGAAGAAGCAGCATTGGAACTCTCTGATAAGGAATTAAAAAGAATCATATTTAGATATTTTCAAAGGATTGAGAAATAGACCAAAGAAAACACAGAAAAAACTTAGAAGAATTTTGGAAGAAAATACAAGAACAAAATGA
>NW_006921633.1:15094024-15110842 GCF_000298275.1 Orycteropus afer afer
AGACTATGGCCCTTAGCTGCCCTTCAGGTCTGGAATTGAACCCACACCTGTGGTTTCCAGCCAAACAAAAGACAGGCATATGAGTTGAACATTTACCTGGGGTTGATACACCCCTTGGAGAGAACAATGGGAGAAAGAAGGGCTGCTTATGCACAGGGAGACAGTTCAGGGGGAAGGAGTGCATGGAGGATGGACACTGGGAAGAGGTAACTATGGGGAGGAAGGAGGAGGGGAGCTGTTGCATTGTGGTAAACTGTGGTCAATGTCATGAGACAAAAGTGTATGTGAACTGCTGTATGGAAAGTGAATTTGTTCTGTAAATCTTCACCCAAATCACAATTAAAAAAAAAGAAAGAAAGAAAGAAAAGAAACCCAAGGAGGGGTCCCTGTGAGTTGGGTTCGATTTCACAGCAATGAGTGTGTTTTTTTTGGTATATGTGGCCTCCACTGACACCACAAAGATGGTTTGGCTTTGTTACCACTAGGTGGTAGCAAAAGTCCTAACTCTCAACTAGGCCTCATCTGATACCACCCCAGCTGGGAGGTGGTATTAAGTGGAGGTCTTCCAGGTGAGAGTAGAAGTCCAGGCTCCTATGTGTTCTCCAGGAACGCTAAAGTGGGTCCTTGTTACTACTTGCTGAGGGTGAAATTCTAGGCTCCCTACTCTTTGTTTGCTGAGTGGGTGGAGTCACCAGTTTTTTCTGTGCTTTTTGGCTGCCCTTAGCAGTTCTTGTCTAACCAGCTGATTTTCTATCTTGCTGGACTGCTCCTTTCCTAGTTCTATGGCTAGAAAGAGCATAGAGCAGCCTTTTGTTGGGGGTTTCTTTATCTGTGCACAATGGCATTTCTAATTTGCCAGCTTCTTTAGCTCCAATCAGGGATTTAGGAAGGAAAACGAAAACCCGGAACTCATCATGCTGTTCTTTTGGGCTTGAAGTCCCTAGTCTGTCTCCCTTCTGTTCACATTTCAGTTACCTTATATTGTTTTATATCTAATGTCCAGAGTGTTTAGTTGTACTTAGGAGGGTTAAGGTAAAGTATGTCTACTCCATATTCCTGAAAAAGGAAGTGTGAGTGATTTTTTACAATTTCAATTTCAGATTGTTCTTTGGCATGATGTAAACATACTGTTGTTTTTTTGTATTGATGTTTTATCTTGCAACCTTGCTAAGCTTATGTATTCAAGAGTGGAATCTGTTGATGGATGTTTGGGTGGTTTCCACTTTTTAGCTACTGTGAATAGTAGTACTGTGAACATGCATGTGCATGTATGTATATGTTTGAGTCCCTGTTTTCAATTCTTTGGGGTATATACTAATGAGTGGAATTACTAAAGCATAGAATTACTATGTTTTACTTTTTGAGAAACCACCAAACTGTTTTCCACAGCTACTGAACCATTTTCCGTTCCTACCAACAATGTATATGTATTCTAATTTCGCCACCTCCTCACCAACATTTCTTTAATAACTAATGACATTGAGCATCTTTTTATCTTCATGTTGGTCATGTGTGTATTTTCTTTGGAGCGATGTCTACTCAAGTTCTGTGCCTTTTTTTTTTTTTAAGTTATCTTTCAATTGGTGAGGGTAAGCGTTCCTTTATGTATTCTGAATAGCAGACCCTTATCAGATAAAATACTTGCAAGTAATTTCTCCTATTCTGTAAGCTATCTTTTCACTTCTCTTGATAATGTCCTCTGATGAACAAAAGTTTCTAATTTTGATGAAGTCCAATTTGTTTACTTTTTCTTTTGTTATTCCTCCTTTTGATGTCATATCTAGGAATCCATTGCCAAATCCAAGGAGGTAAAAATTAACCTCTGTTTTCTTTTTTAAAATTTTTTGTTGTGATTTGGTTGAAATTTTACAAAGCAGATTCATTTTACATTCAACAGTTCTAACACATTTTGTTTTGTGACACTGGTTACATTCCCCAGTGTAACATCTCACTTCCCACTTCCTCCCTGTGGTTACCCTTTTCCTCTGTCCTTCTTAACTATGCATTCCTGCCTCTTTACCTTTCTCCCTGTGCAAATGTTGCCCTTCTGATCTCCCTTGGTTGATTGTTCTTAGGATGTCACTGGTGTAGGTGTTCAGATGTTAGGTCTCTTGTTTGGCTGAGAGTTAAGCCACAGGAGTGAGTTTGATTCCAGGCCTGAAGGTTGACTCAGAGCCAGTCATCTAAGAAGATTCACCAGTTTCTATCAGACCAGTAAGCCTGGTCTTTTTATAATTTTGAGTTTTGTTCCACATTTTTCTCCCACTATAGCCTGGATCTCCAAATTTGATCCCTTTCTGAATGGTTGGCATTGGTAGGCAGGCACCAGCCAGTTCTTCCCTGTTTTCTTGTAATAGTTTTATGGTTTTAGCTTTATATGTGGGTTGTTGTTCCATTTGGAATTAATTTTTGTATGTGGTGTGAGGTTGGAACCCACTTTTTTTCCATTGTAGTTAGAAAATATGCTTTATATGATTCTTTTAAATTTATTGAGACTTGTTTTATAGTCCAGAATATGATCTGCCATAGTAAATGTTTTATGTGCACTTAAAAAAATGTATATTTTGTCCAGGCAAAAAATTGGTTTTGTTCACCTGATATATACCAAGTGACTAGAACAGTGCCTGACATCTATTAGTGTCTTAGTACATTTTTGTTGAAGATTAATATAAAACCAAAAAAAAAAAAAAAAACAAATTCACTGCCATCAAGTCGGTTCCAACTCATAGCAACCCCTCCTTGTGTTTCCAAGGCGGTGTCTCTACAGAAGTAGATTGCCTAGTCTTCCTTCTGAGGAGTGGCTGGTGGGTTTGAATCACCAGCCTTCTGGTTAATAGTCAAATACCTTAGGCACTAAGCTACCAGAGCTCCTGAATTTTAACATATATGTGCTAAATTAGGTATTTAACTCAAAAGAGTTGAACCCAGTGCTGTGGGCCACCAGAGGAAATGCATCTCAGTAAATTCTTGTGAGCATATTCTTTTGACACAAGCTAGATTAAAGTTTACTGAAAAGAAACCTATTTAAGGTCAGAAACTGAAGAAGACTCAGATTTACACCAAAAAAGAATTGTTTACTCTGGGTACTAAAAGGAAAATGTATTTGGGACCAGAAGGTGGGAATGTAAACTGGCAAGAATGAACTGTGACCCAGTCACTGAGCCTCATCAGAATCATCCAGGGCTCACCCCTTACTTAATGAATCAAAATTTTCAGGATTGGAGTCACGGAATTTGTATTTTAACCAAATACCACCCACTCTCCCCTCTCCCCAAGTGATTCTAATCATGAGATATTTGAAAAATATTAACTTAGAAGACGACTACTTGTTGATTAGAATTAGAATGAGATTGTAGGTACTTGAAGAAACTAATGTTTTAAACCTATGCCAAGTTATTGAGTATATATTATTTTGTCCCTGTAGCTCATTTTATGTAGTTTGGACCATACTGTAGCAAAACTAATTAATATAATTGAATTTTAATTTTATTGAGTTTGCTTTTAAAGTCACATTGGAAAGTTGTTGAATAAACAGACATCTCACCAGGAGAAAAAAAAAAATCTCTTTTAGAGGTATTTTTGTGACTTAAGCCATCATGTCATATTTTTAAATGATTTCATTAAATAAAGTCACTTTTTAAATTCTTCATTTATGACAAGTGTAAACTCCATAGAAACAGACACTTATTTTGCCCATGATTATATTGCCAATCCTAACGTATAATGAGTGTTTAGTAAATTTTTGTTGCATGGAAAAATAAGCTACATTTTTGCTTGTGGCAGCTTTGGTAAAAATGAACAAATATAGCTAAGGGGTTTTGCCCAGTTTTACGTATAGTTCTTTATGGGACAAATCATTAAACTTCTTTGGCGTAGTTTCATCTGAAATAGCTGGAGGGTCCTCTTGCAAGATGTTACCTAGGGAAATAGACGTTAGATGAGTTAAAACAGAGTCTCAGTAAATTGTCCAATCACTGACATGCTCTAAAGAGTTAGAAAACTATACCTTGCCATAGAAGCCCTCAGGTTTTTTCTTTTCATGTTCTGTGACTCCTTTATGTAGGTTTGTTTGGCACTTTCAACAGAAGGTGGGGCATTTATCTGTTTTCATCCTAATCACATTTCAAAAGTGAATTACATGAAAATTCCTGTATTTTAAAAATGTATTAAAATTGCTTTCATTCCTCATTGAAATTTTAAAGTGCAATTTTTAGATGAGCCTTCCAAATCTGCTTTAGATTTTTTTTTCCCCCTAAAAGTAATATCTGACACAGAAATCTAGGGCTTTCTTTAAAGTGTTGTTAGGTGTCATCGAGTCCATTTCAACTCATAGGGCCCCATGTGACAGAGTAGAACTGCCTCATAGTGTTTTCTAAAACCCAAAAAAACAAATTCACTGCCATCGAGTTGATTCAACTCATAGTGACCCCTCCTTGGGTTTCCGAAGTGGTATCTCTATCCAGATTGCCCAGTCTTCCTTCCAAGGAGTGGCTGGTGGGTTTGAACTGCCAGCCTTTTGGTTAGCAGTCAGATGCCTTAGGCACTATGCCACCAATGTTTTCTAAACTAATCATTATTTCAGAGTTCAGAGCATGATAATAAAATTATCTTCCATTGAATTTAAAAAAACAAAACAAAACTCACTGCCATCGATTCGGATTCAACTCATAGCGACCCCTCCTTGGATTTTCAAGGCAGTGTCACCATGGAAGTAGATTGCCCAATCTTCCTTCCTAGTAGTGGCTGGTAGGTTTGAACTGCCAGCCCACTGGTTAGCAGTCAAATGCCTTAGGCACTATACCACCAGAGGTCCTTTCTTATTCTTTACTTATTTAAAAATAAGCAGAGGTTAATCCTGCAAGATGTTTACTTACTATTGGCATTTTAATTATAACCAACTCTTTATTAGAAAATATGTCAGATTTTTAAAAGTACATTCTTAAGCAGATACTTAAAAAATTCATTCCTTCTGGTTTGCATTTGGTGATGTTAACAATATCTGTTATATGAATTTGGAGAAAGTGTTTAAACTGTAAAACCTCTCCAATTATAATTATATACATTCTGAATTTTCTGCCATTCAAAAGGTTTTATTTATTTGTTTTCCTATTCTATTTTTACTGTTATGTATCTTATGAAAACATGAAATGTGGACAGCATTAAAATAATTTATTACATGTTTTCATCATTTCTAAGACGCATGCTTTTTTTTACTTTCTAATATCTGACATTGCAAATTGGTGACAAAATACAGTGTTGCTGATAATATACAGTATTAAACATGCTGCCAAAATAATATTTAAAAGACATCTCTTCTAGAAACTATGAGGTCATATGAATGGCTTCCTCCAGACAATAGTTTTTTTTGGGTTTTTTTAATGAGGAAATTTTAGGCATTTATTATATATTTGTGAGTTGTATGGATCAAGTTAAATAGACATGAAATACGTAGATAAATTGAATAAATACAAATACTAAGTGGTTTTGCACCATTATATGTAAACCAAAAGTTCATATTATGTAATAATGCAGTAAAACCTGTAAAAACCGGGTTCTGTGTAAAGCAGAACCTGTCAGAGAAGGAAAACTCAAATGTTTTCCACTAATATGAGATAGAGAAAATGGGTAGAAAAAGAGGGCAGTCCCAAGAGAGTTCCAGCTCTCACAGGTTTCACTGTAATAGCTCACATCTATTATAGGCCAGACTCTGTGTTAAGTGCTTCACATACATTATCACATTTAGTTCTCATAGCTACTTAGCAGTAAGGAACCAGTATTATCCCCATTTTACATGGGAAGGAAACTGATACTTAGAGACATTAGCTTTCCAAGTGGAGGAAGGGTAATGAAAATTTTATGTTAAATTAAGTTGGTCAATGATAATGTTTTTATTAGAGAAGATGTCATACACAAGGTAAGTTCTTTGCTTTGTAAGTAAAGAAAACTAACTGAGTCATGACACCAAGAATTTTTCAGGTATAAGATACAATCTAGAAGATAATTCACTTATAAAAATGAGAAGTTCAAGAACTGAATACCAAAAATTGAATGTTGTTGTTATTGTTATATGCCGTCGAGTTGGACCCGACTCATAGCAACCTCTCCTTGGGTTTCTGAGGCAGTATCACTAGGGAAGTAGATTGCCTAACCTTCTTTCCAAGGAGTGGCTCATGGGTTTGAACCGCCAGCCTTCTGGTTAGCGTCACATGCTTTAGGCACTATGCTACCAGAGCTCCTAAGAAAATTGAATAGTGACCATTAATTTTCAAACATGAGTCTCTTCTCCTGATAATCTAAGCATCATTGCCCAATCTTCCCTACCCTTTCTTAAAGAAAGAAGACCCTTTTTTATGGTCTTTAAACCATATAGGAGCAACTTCATTAGAACTGCTGCTTTCTGTTCCTCATGCTTGTACAAAAACAAAAACAAACCAAAAAAACCCCTAAATCTCCAGTTCTACATGAGACTAAATTTAAAGTTATTGAATAACTATCTGTAGGTTTCATATGCCATTCACTATTTTGTATGTTATATTTGTTTATACATGCCTGTATTGGCTAATGGAGTCCCTGTGTGGTGCAAATGTGGTATGCTGCCACTCCTTGGATGGAAGGTTGGGCAATCTACTTCAGTTGTGATACCACCTCAGAAACCCAAGGAGGGGTCACTATGAGTCAGATCCGACTCTATGGCAGTGACAGCGAGAAGTGAAATTTAATGTGCTCAGATGCTAACAAAAAGGTTTGCTGTTCGAGCCCACCCAAGAGGTGCCTTGGAAGAAAGACCTGGCAGTGTGCTTCTGAAAAATCAGCCATTGAAAACCCTATGGAGCACAGCTCTACTGTGACAGACATGGGATGACCGTGACTTGAATCAACTCCACGACAATTGATTTTTATTGGCTAATAGGTTCCATCTTTAAAGTTTGTGTCCCTCACTGCACCCTATAATATAGGTATCATGCATATTGCCTTGCACTTAATAGCTGCTCACTGCATTTTAATTCAGGCTGGCAGTTCAAACCCACCAGCCACTCCTCAGAAGGAAGGTTGGGCAGTCTTCTTCCATTGTGATACCACCTTGGAAACCCAAGGAGGTGTCACTATGAGTTGGATCCGTGAGAGTCAGAAGTGAATTTTAATCCAAGTCGTTTTTTTTGTTTGTTTGCTTTTCAAGTGATGCACCAAGACCCAAAGAGGATGTGTTACTAGGCTAATATCACTCAGCTTTTTAAACTGCAGGGCTAGAACTAGAAGTCAGGTCCCTGGCTATATTATAGTGTTCTTTTGAGGTAAGATTTCAGTCCTGAGTCAGCTACAGAAAAAATGATTTCTAGGGGATACTTGACTGCTAACCAGAAGGCTGGCGGTTCAAACCCACCAGCCACTCCTCGGAAGGAAGGTTGGGCATTCCTACTTCCGTAGTGATACTGCCTCGGAAACCCAAGGAGGGGTCGCTATGAGTCGGGGCCGACTTGATGGCAAACAACAACAACAACAGGGGATACTAAGTCTTGCCTAGAATCCTTGATACCCTGAGATTATACTACAAAGTGAGTTGTATATTCTGCCTTGAATCATACTGCTGAGACCGTGACTGTGCCTTTTAATAGCTACAGCAAGTTATTTACTCTCTCTGTAACTCAGTGTCCTCATCTATAAAACAGGAAAAAATAGTAGTGCCTATCTCACAGGGCTGTTATGAGGATTAAATGTATTATTATATAAGGTATAATACGTAATAATGTGCCTGACACAAACTAAATTCTGTAAGTGCTAGCTGCTACTGCTACTGTTATTGTTGTTATAATTAATGAATTTGCACAAGCGTCTGACCCATAAAAAGACACTAAACCATTTTCTTGACCGTCAATTTATTTTTTGAACCTTTCCTCCCCTTCTTAACAGTTTTCAATTCATCTGATTTATCATTGGGAGTGAAAGAAGGTTAGTGAGGATTGAAAGAACAAAAGTTCTTGATTCTTGCTATTAATAGTTTAGTCTTTATTTCCAGATTACGTTTGAACTGAGGTATCGAACATGTATATGTACTGAAGAAGAAAACTGCTGAAGACTTTTCAATGAGATTACTTTTATCTAAATTTTCTTAAAATTTTATCATAAATGAAACATATAAATGTACTTGTTGGAAGGGATAAAAGGATTTTGAAAATTGTTTTATTCTTCATGGCACCTGTTGTTGTTGTTGTTAGGTGCCATCGAATCGTCTCTGACTCATAGCGACCGTATGTACAGCAGAATGAAACATTGCCCAGTCCTGCACCAGCCCCATGATCCTTGCTATACCTGAGCCCATTGTTGCAGCCACTGTGTCAATCCATCTCATTGAGGGCCTTCCCCTCTTTCATTGACCCTCCACTTTACCAAGCATGACATCCTTCTCCAGGGAATGGTCCCTTCTGACAACATGACCAAAGTAGGTGAGACAAAATCTGGCCATTCTTGCTTCCAAGGAGGATTCTGGCTGCACTTCTTCCAGAACAGATTTGTTAGTTCTTTTAGCAGGCCATGGGCATTAAGTAGTCTTCTCCAGCACCCAACTCAAAAGCACCAGCTCTTCTTTGGTCTTCCTTACTCAGCTCTCACATGCATATGGGGGTGACTGAAAATACCATGGCTTGGGTCAGACGCACCTTAGTCTTCAAGGAGACATCTTTGTTCTTCAGCACTTGAAAGAGGTCTTTTGCAGCACATTTGTCCAGTGCTATATGACATCTGATATCTTGACTGCTGCTTTCATTGATATTGATTGTAGAACCAAGTAATATGAAGTCTTTGACAAATTCAGTCTTTTCTCCATTTATTGTGATGCTGCTTATTGATCTAGTTGTGAGAATTTTGTTTTCTTTATATTGAGGTGTAATCCATACTGCAGACTGTAGTCTTCAGTCTTCATCAGTAAGTGCTTCAAGTCAACTTCACTTTCAGCAAGCAAAATTGTGTCGTCAGCATATCACAGGTTGTTAATGAGTCTTCCACCAATCCTGATGCCATGTTCTTCATATAGTTCAGCTTCTCGGATTATGGCACCTAGGTACTTCAGTAATGTGCATCATGAGATATAAACTGCAAATGGTTGAAAACTACTCATATATGCTGTTGTGGTGGTTAATGTGTATCAACTTGGCTGGGCCTTATTGAGTGACTGGACAGCTAGATGTAGTATTCCCCATGATGTGACTGATAATCAACTCCATGGAATCTACTGTGAGTAGCTGAGTAGCTGCCTTAGGGTTGTGGTCTGTTTCCCATTATAAGCAGCAGCTTAGGAAATGGACTCTAGCTTATGACATGTTTGAACCCTCCATGTAGCTGTGTCATGTTCAGCAGCCTGCCATGTTCTGCTGACCTTGGGACTTTAATGGACTTGAATTAATGGCCTTCCATGTAGTTTGATAACATTAGGATTGTGCCTTTTTATTTGTCAACTTTGGGCTTGTTAGTCTCAGTAGCCAGCAGCTGTCTGAATGAAGAAAAGCATCTAGCTTCAGTGAGCCAGGAGCAGGAGGCAGAGCTGAAGGCCAAGGTTGAGGGGCTTTCACCCAGCCCCTAGAGCCTTGCACTTTGAACTCAGACTTAAAACCTCCAAACGGTAAGAGAATAAACTCCTTTTGTTTGTTCAAGCATCCCATTTGTGATATATTTCTGTTAGAGCAGCACTAGATAACCAAAACAGCTGTACATACTAAAGAAGTTGTTGTTGTTAAGTGCCATCGAGTCAACCCCGACCCATAGCAACGCCTCCTTGGGTTTCTGAGGCAGTATCACTCTTCCTTCTGAGGAGTGGCTGGTGGGTCATACCATTGTAAGTACTGGTTAGCAGGCAAGTGCCTTAGGCACTATGCTAGCAGAGCTCCTACTAAAGAAGTTAGTGGAAAACAAACCCTCTCTCTACTTTATGGGTTAGATGATATTAGATTAAAACTTTAGAGATACTTTGTCTTCAGAGGGTCCCATTAAATCTATTGTGTTTTGTTTTTTCCTTATCTGAGTAGAGCAGGTATTTCATCTGGTCGTGAGGAAAGCAGCTATAACTTACACATAATGAAATAATCAATGATCAAAGGGAGTGCTTATTCTCTCTAGTACCTATGGACAGTGTTCCTTAAGGAAAGAGGATGGCCAGATAACAATGGAAGGCTCTTCCCCACTGTAGGCCAAGCATACAAGTACTCCATAGTACTCCCAAACATGCTTGCTTCCTGATTTGTAAATAATAAATAGCAAAGGAGCCAGAAAGGCAAATATAATTTTTCAGTCCTATTAACAGGTATTTGTTGGGTGCACATTATCAAATTCTATACTGTATCATCTTCTAACTCCTTGCCAGCTTTTAAGATTTAACTCTGATACAAAAATTGAAGTTGTGAAGACTTGAGTAAATAAACTGTTAGAAAGTTATCGGTAGATATTTCATTGCCATTGATTTTTGGTAGTACTTACCACATAATGGTATGAAACCACAGGTATCCACATTTATAACTTGGATATTGTGAGGAATTCTTACTCTTAATTTCCATTTAAAAGGAGCCCTGGTAGCACAGTGATTGCTTACTAAGGAAGAGGTCAGAGGTTCAAACCCACCCACCAGCTGCTATGCAGAAGAGAGAAGAGACAGTCTGCTTCCGTGAAGATTTATAGCCTTGCAAACCTATGGGTTTGCTATGAATCAGAATCAGCTGAATGGAGATGGATATGATAGGATTTTCATTTCCATTTAGTTTCAATCCTAGGTCCACCTCTACTAGAGGGCAGGGACAATTTTCGTAACCAGGCAGAACAGCGTGCCTAGCCTAGGGCTTAGCACCCTTAGTAAAATAAATACTTAGGGAATAAGTAAATAAGCATCTGCTCTGATGCTGATCTTCTTTGCCAATTATTGTCAGAATCTGGTCTGTGGAAGTACACAATATACTTTGAGGAGTAAAGGCTATTTTCATAATAAAATTAAGTCATTATTTGCTTTTTTCCTCACTGTGTTGACATTTACAGAGACAGAACAAAAGCAAAGCTGAATAAAGCCCAGTGGCACCAATTTTTTGCTAGTAGTCATTGTATTCTTCATGGCCATGCACTTCCAATTTAAGGAAGAAAAATAAATCCAATTTCACTTAGAAATGTTTTTATAAAGCAAACAGTGAAAAATATTAATTTTATTAAATCTTAGTCCTTGAGTACACGTCTTTTTAATATACTTTACAACTAAATGGGAAGCATGCATAAAGTACTTCTGTTGCATACCATATTTCGGGAAAGCACTTCCATGATTGTTTGAGTTGCAAGTTCAGCTAGACACCTGTGTCAAGGAACATCATTTTTACTTGAAAGAATGACTGACAAACTGGGGTTATTCAGACTTGGTTATTTAGTAGACTTTCCCAAAAGGGAATAAAACAAATTATGCCTTTTTAAGGAAAATGAGTGACAGGATATATTGCCAATGATAAAATTTGAGCTTTTGTGCAAAAATTATAATTTTTGAAGAGTTGTAGCTGCCACTTTGAGCTTGAAAACTATCTGGTAATTAAAGACCTTACTGAAGAGACTAATGATGATATTAAGAAATATTGTTTTATATGATGGAATGTGTCAACATTTGGATGATCTGCATAATTCAGGGAACAATATTTTCCAAATGACCAACAAATAATGTTTTCAAATGACACTTGTGAGGCCTTTGTTGGCATCACTTTCTATGCTGTGATCCTGTAGCATTTTGAGGCATTTGTTTATGTGTTCACAGGCTACAGAATCAGATTGGCTGTAATCATTACAGAAGCCAATTGCCATGTCTTATTCTTCCTGCAGTACCACTGAGTGGGTTTGGATTGGCAACCTTTGGGTTAAGCACAGACTGTCTACTCCACCCAGGGACCCTGGTCACGTAGAATTTTATACAAACCTTTTTTCTTTTTTTTTTTTTAAATCATCTTTTTATCATCACACTATGTTACAATAGTTGTTTCTGCCTGCTTGATAAATTATGAATTTTTCATCACTGAAAACAGTTTCTTACTCTCCTATATATCCCTGGCACCTTTCATAGAAGGAATACAATAAGTATTATAATTATTTCTTAATAGCTTACTGACTTAAAGTCTAAAATACTTAGAACTACATTTGGCATTATTATTAGGGTTTGTGTCAAGGAATAGTTTTGTTGATTTAAAAAAAAACATCAATAGATACAACAGTGAAGTTTTTCTGAAATTACTGCATATAAAATTGATTGTAATAAAGCACTGTGTATAAACATGTAACATCATTAACCTATGGAAGTTTTCATATAAAAATGTGGGTATTTATTATTTCTTCTTTAAACAGTTGACATGTTCATGTTGTTGTTGTTGTTGTTATGTGCCGTTGAGTTGGATCCAACTCATAGCAACCTCTCCTTGGGTTTCAGAGGCAGTATCACTATGGAAGTAGAGTGCCCAACCTTCCTTCCGAGGACTGACTGGTGGGTTTGAACCGCCAGCCTTCTGTTAGCAGTCAAGTGCCTTAGGCATTATATTGGTTTAGTGATTATGGTTCTTCCAAGAACATGAGTGCTTTAGAACCTCAAAGATATTTAATTCCTTTAAATCGTTTTCTCAATCATTCACAGGCATATATACTAATTTGGACCAAGAATAGTCTCCACTTATTAATTAATTATACTTAAATAATTTAAAACTAAAATAATTTATTTTCCATTTATTAACTGTACTTAACAATTGAATTTGAGTATGTTTGTTTAATAAATGGAAAAGAAAATTATTTGGAGTTTTTTTTCTTGTGGTTTTAATGGAATTTTAATCATAAGAATAAATAAAAGAATAATTTACAACTAATACCTGTGTGCTCATCTCCCAGAGTAAGAAAAAACAAGCTTCATGTGTATCCATATTTACGTTTTAAAGTATATTTACGATTAAATAATCTAATTTCAACTTAAGTTTGAAACATTTATCTGCATATTGATACCTCCTCAGAAAAATACAGTGTTGGAGAACTCAGAAAAACCAGTCTTCTATGCTTTATGTCATAATCTGCTACCTGTCTGTCCCCAATTGACAGTAAGAATAGTGGATGCATACGATGCCTGGTGGAAGTAATATTCTACCTGTGCTTACAGTAGAAAGTCATTAGCCCACTCCTTTTCTATTGGTAAGGAGCCCCAGTAGCACAGTGCTTAAAGCATTCGGTTACTAACCAAAAGGTCAGTGGTTCGAACCCACCGGTGGCTCTGCAGAAGAAAAATTAGGCAATCTGCTTCCATAAAGATTTGCAGCCTTGGAAACCCTATGGGGCTGTTCTACTCTGTCTTACAGGGTCATTATGAGTCAGAATCAACTCAGTGGCAGTAGGTTTGTTTTTGGTTTCTATTGGTAAGAGATACTATGTGTGGATGATCACTGACTCTCAAGATGTATTCCACTCCTTGGTACACTTTCTGATGAGGAAATGAGAGTGGCTGGATGCTGTCCTACTTCAAATGGCAAACGATGGCTGTATTCTCCCCTCTGGCAGCTCACCAGCTGTACTTCCATATTGATGCTTTTCCCTAATCACATCTTCCCATTAATTTTTGGCTAGATCTATTGTGATAAGGATGACAGATATTTTGTATGTCCTAAAATCTCTTAATATATTTTCAAAGACAAATAACCCAATGATCAGTATATTTCATTACAATGGTAGTTAATTAATACAATGGTAATTAGTTAATCAGATAATCTTTTATAGGCTCCTTCTACTAGTGAATCTATGAAAATGATAAACTATTATCTCTTATTGGTGTTTTGCCAACATTACACTAAAGGTATTAAATCTGTGAGTAATTCAGGAGTTTTAAATATATAAATTAGAAATCACAAAAAAATGTCTGCTGGATAATGTTTTGCATCCCCCAAGATGTAGCTAACGCCCACTCAGGGCATGCTTAGACTTGGTTGGTAATTACAATTGAGCTGTAAAATATTTTGACAGTTTCCAACTGTTGTGTACTTGTTAGTCATTTGGTGGCAAATGCAATTTGGTGAGGTTTTTTGGTGGGGCATGTTTAATTAAGAATCTTTCAATTAAATAGTATGCCACAGTAAGCATAAATACAAAGTTTTGCAGCTATGAACTACTTTTACGTTTTACCCAAGGTGAGGATATGTGTTTGATTAAAAACACTGCAGAGCAAGTGAACCTTGCCATGCTTTTATGCCTCTTCTTTTCATTACAAGCTTTTACTTGTGTAGTAAAGCGTAACCACTCATCACTTAATTTGCAGCCTCAACATTGGGTATGATTTTCCTACGTAAATGAATTTAATGGCAAATAAATCAAATTACTCATGATAATTGCAGAACCAAAAAAAGAGGTAGAATAGGTTGTGTTGCACATATTTTGTCTTCTTTGTGTAACAAGAAGATTCCTAATAATAAGCTAATTTGGCCCATATGACAATTCCTAGAAAGAAAGTGTCAAATCTTTTAAATCAAGACATGCTACCTGTTTAGGTTAGTAATGTAGCCAAAGGATTTTTTGATCTCTCTTAAACATACAACTATTAGTATCATTCCTGAAATTACACAGCCAAATGACAGTGGAAACGTTTAAGCCCTAGTCAGTATATCCAAGGGTAAAACACTAAAAAGATCATACTCAAATCACTCCAAAAACCTGTATTTAAAATTTTCAAGTGTCTGTGTGGAAATTTTGCTTTCTGTAAAAATAGATAGAGGTGATCTGTAAAGATGAAAGCAAGTTTTATACTGAATTAACTTGTACTGTATCAATAATTTGGGCTTTATTTTGAAATGTATAATCTCCCCAAATGATCAATGTTGTCAATGCATTAAACAAACCATCCTTATTTGTTGTTATAATCTGTGTATTCAGTGAGGAAAAGGAATGAAATGGGGTCAGGGAAAGCGTGGGAATAAGCTGCTAATTACTGGCTCAAATTAGAGAACCAAGTAAGGTAATTAAAAATATTAAGTTGGTTATGTAACTGTATGTATTTATAAAATTCATTAAACTGTACACTTTAGGAGGGTGGATATTATTGTATATACATTACATTTCATTAAACCTGCTTTTATATATATATTTTTTAAAATGTAAGTTGAGAAAGAAAGCCCATCCCAATAACATAAAATTTCTGTTATACCACTAACGGCCAAAAATTGTATCCATTGCTGAAATTTGATTTAGCCTTGTCTAATAAAGGCCAAAATTTACAGAAAAGCTTATTTGATGGTCTAAATATTGCCCTTAGATATTATATTAATATGTGATTAATTATGTTCTATTATTACTAACATATAAATTAAATGTTTCTCTTAGAAATATGTAAAAATGTACTTTCCTTGTGGTTATCATTCTGGATTCATCATTTCTGTTTTATGTTTCTACATGGTCTGTGTGTGAATTTTTTATAATTCACATTATTATTACTATTAAAAAAGAGTTCTCTTTTTGCTATAATGGTACCTTGCTTTATATACAAATTGTGATTGGCTTTTCTTAAATGAGCACTTGAAATTCATGTTATAATTTAAATATGTACCAGAAGAAGAGGAGCCCTATAATTATGTCATAAAAGTAAATATCTACCATGTAATTTTATTAATTTGCACTTAGGTTAAAATATATGTTCAATAATATTTAGAGTTATAGGAAAAATAGACTTGTTCTGAATGTTAAATAGCATGTGTGTCATTGTTACATGGACTTTAGTTTTCTCTGGGGATTATTGTTAAGTATTCTCATAGCTGTAAAAGAATAGGATATGTAGAATAAGATAGCATACTAGCTGAGCCCTTATTGGCATTTCTCTTGTATCACTTCATTCAGATGAGAATACTAAATATTGTGAAGGCATCTATGTTCCCTAGATAATTTATAGATTTTATCTAACCATAATAAAAATACAAACAAAATTTTTCTTGGAATATATCAAAATGGCTCAAAATTTATTTATAAAAAAATATATAAACTTGTATCATTATTTTTATTTCTAAAGAAAAAGATAAGTTATTGAAGTGGATTATCCCTACAAGAAATTAAAGCAGATTGAATTGATCAAAGATATAAATATAAAATCTCAAACTATAAAGATCATCAGAGAAAAAATAGGGGAAAACTTACATGGGATAAATATATTATCAAATAACTTGAAAACACACAAACAGCAGAAGACAAGCTAGATGACTGGGGCTTCCTAAAAATTAAACACTTATATGCATCAAAATACTTTGTCGAAAAAGTACAGACTGGGGAAAAAAATTTGGCAATGAAATATCAGACAAGGGACTAATCTCCAAAATTTATAGAAAACTTCACCTCAACAAAGAAAGCAGTCCAATTAAAAAATGAGCAGAGAACATGAACAGATACTTCACCAAAGAAAACATTCAGGAGGTCAACAAACACGTGAAGAAATGTTTGCAATCGTTAGCTGTTAGATGCAAATCAAAACAACAATGAGATATCTCACTCCAGCATTAATAGCAAAGGTCAATAAAAAGAGAAAACAACAAATGCTGGTGAGGATGTGAAGAGACTGGAATACTCATACACTACTGGAGGGATTGTAAAATGGTACAGCCACTGTGGAAAATGGTATGGTGCTTCCTTAAGAAGGTGGAAATAATGTACCAAATGTGAGTGACCAATATGGCAGCATTGAGGATGAGAAAGACATAGAGAGGTACATGGGAAGTACAGATAACAAATATGAACCCTTTTGCATATACAGTACTGAGTTGTCAGTGAAGGCAAACAGGGATATATGGACGGATAGATAGGTGGACAGGCTAA
>NW_006921633.1:15111832-15114040 GCF_000298275.1 Orycteropus afer afer
CAAACTATGGTACATACACACAATGGAATACTAAGCAACGTGGAAGAATAATGATGAATCTGCAAAACACCTCGTAACATGGGTGAACCTAGAGACCGTTATGCTGAATGAAATAAGTCAATCACAAAAGGACAATTATTATATGAGACCACTACTATAAAAAGTTAAGAAAAGGTTTACACACAGAAAGAATTGTTCTTTGAAGATTACCAGGAGTGGGAGGGAAAGAGAGAGACAATTACCAACTAGAGAGTTAACACATAATAACTTAGATGAAGGGAAAGGCAATATACAATAAGGGGGAGGTCAGCACAAAATGCTTAAGGCAGTGGAAGAGATAGGGAGGGGCTAACAAATAAAAATAAAATTATTTTTTAAAGAAAATATAGTTTACTATTTACCATATCTCTGGAGGGAAAATAACTTTAAAAACTAAAAGAGTCAAAATACCACACAAAAAAAAGATAGACAAGTTGAACTGTATAAAAATTAAAACTTAATTGACTTAAAAAAAAAAGTGATAGATAAGGAAAATGTATTTCCAGGAAATAAACAAAGAGCTTATAGCTATCACATCCATATGCATATGTGCGTGTGTGTGTGTGTGTTTTGTTGACTGTGCAAATGCCTGTGCAAAGGCATTCAACTGTGTGGATTATAACAAATTATGGATAACATTGAAAAGAGTGGGAATTCCAGAACACTAAATTTTGCTCATGCAGAACCTGTATACCAAAAGACAGTCATTCAAGCAGAAGGGAATACTAAACCTAAACCCAAATCAAACTCACTGCCATCAAGTCAGTTCTGACTTGTGGCAACACCCACTGGGTTTCTAAGGCTGTAAATCTTTACGAAAGTAGATTGCCTCATCTTCCTTCCATGGAACATATGGTTGAGTTTGAACTGCCAACCTTCTGGTTAACACTTAACCTCTACACCACCAGAGCTCCTTGAAGGGAATACTACATGATTTGAAATCAGGAAAGGTGTCAATCAGGGTTGTATACTTTCACCCTACTCAGTTTATACACTGAGCACATAATACGAAAAGCTGGACTATATGAAGGAGAATGTGGCATCAAATTGGAGGAAGATTCACTAACAGTCTGTGATATGCAGATGACAACCTTGCTTGCTGAAAATGAAGAGGATTTAAAACACTTACTGATGATCAAAGACTACAGCCTTCTATATGGATTATACCTCTTATATTGTATATCAATATAAAGAAAACAAAAATCTTCACAACTGGACCAGTAAGCAACATCATGATAAATGGAGAGGAGATTGGAATTTCAATTATTTCATTTTACTTGTATGCACAATAAATGCCCATGGAAGCTGCACTCAAGGAATCAAGCAACATATTGCATTGGGCCACTCTGCTGCAAAAGACCTCTTTAAAGTATTTAAAAGCATATATGTCATTTTGAGGACTAAGGTACACCTGATCCAAGCTATGATATTTTCAATCACTTCATACGTATGTGAAAACTGGATAATGAATAAGGAAGACCAGAGAAGAATTGATGCCTTTGAATTATGGTGTTGGTGAAGAATATCAAATATACCATGGACTCCAGAAGAACAAACAAACCTGTCTTGGAAGAATTACAGCCAGAATACTCCTTAGAAGGGAGGATGAAGAGACTTTGTCCCACATATTTTTGCCATGTTATCAGGAGGGACCAGTCCCAGGAAAAGAGCATCATGCTTGGTGGAGTAAGAGGGTCAGTGAAAAAGAGGAAGTCTCTCAATGATATGGATCGACATAGTGGCAGCAACAGCGGATTCAAACATAGGCATGATTTTGATAATGGTGCAGGACCGAGCACTGTTTCCGTCTGTTGTACATAGGGTCACTATGAGTCAGAACCAACTCAATAGCACCTAATAACAACAACATGGGATGACTCCATGTATGCAGAGTAGAATTGTTCCATGGGTTCCATGGGTTTTCAATGGGTTTCCATGGGTTTTCAAACCTTTTAAAAGAAGCAGATCAACAGGTCTGTCTTCTGAGGTGCCTTTGGGTGGGATCCAACAACCTTTTGGGACACTTAACCATGTGGCTGTCCAGGAGCACCTGTACTTTTTATTTATATGTATATGTATGTGTGTGTGTGTGTATAAGTATGTGTGTGTGTATATATGTTTATATGTAGATATAAAACTCACTGCCATTGAGTCTATTCTGACTCATAG
>NW_006921633.1:15114571-15121766 GCF_000298275.1 Orycteropus afer afer
ACATCCCTTCCAAGTGGATGGCAGTGGTAGCTGGGCACCATCTAGTTCTTCTGGTCTCATAGTTGTATAGGTTGCAAATCTGATGTTGTACCAGTCCCATTGGGTTTTCAAAGCTATGAATCTTTATGGAAGTAGATTGTCTCATGTTCCTCCTGCAGAGCAGCAAGTAGATTTGAACTGCTGACCTTCTGGTTAGTAACCAAATGCCCTACCAACTATACCACCAGAAGAACTCCTTATATGTACATGTGTGTGTGTATGCATGTAAGTGTGTGTATGAACCAAACCAAAAACCAAACTTACTGCTGTTGAGTCAGACCTGACTCATAACGAACGCTCCTTGGATTTCCAAGACGGTATCACTATGGAAGTAGATTGCCCAACCTTCGTTCTGAGGAGTGGCTGGTGGGTTTGAACCTCCAGCCTTCTGGCTAGCATTCAAATGTCTTAGACACTATGCCACCAGAGCTCCTACACACACACACACACACACATATACGTATACACATATACAGGAGCTCTGGTGGTGTAGTGCCTGAGGCATTTGACTGCTAACCAGAAGGCTGGTGATTCAAACTCATCAGCCACTCCTCAGAAGGAAGGTTAGGCAATCCACTTCTATAGTGATACCGCCTCAGAAACCCAAGAAGGGGTTGCTATGATTCAAGTCTGACTTGACGGCAGTGGGTTATACAATATACATGCACACACACACATGTATGTATACATGTACACATCTGTGTTATGTACATGTGTATATATACATGTGTGTGTGTGGATGTATGTATGTACATGTGTGTGTATATTAAGGAGTGCTAGTGGCACAGTGGTTAAGTGCTTGGCTGTTAACCGAAAGGTGAGCAATTTGAACCTGCCAGCTGTTGCGTGGGAGAAAGATGTAGCAATCTACTTCTGTACAGATTATACCTTGGAAACCCTACTGTGTCCTGTTGGATCACTGTGCATCTGAATTGACTCATTGGCCCTGGGTTTTGTTGTTAGGTGTGTGTGTGCACATGTGTACATATGTGTGTGTATATACCAAAATTAAAAACCCACTGCCATTGAGTCAATTCCAACTCATAGCTACCCCCACTGGGTTTCCAAGGTGGTAAATCTTTATGGAAGCAGATTGCTCCATCTTCCTTCCACAGAGCAGCTATTGGGTTTGAACTGCCAACCTTCTGGTTAGCAGTCAACTGCCTTAGGCACTGTGCCACCAGAGCTCCATATGTGTGTGTGTGTGTGTACATATATATGTATGTATGTATATGTATGTATGTGTGTGTGTGTATGTACGGACTGTATAGGTGGTACAAACAGTTTGCGCTCAACTTAACATTGACAGTTTGAATCCATCCAGTAGCTCTATGGAAGAAAGGCCTGGCAATTTGCTTCTGTTAAGATTACAGCCAAGAAAACACTATGGAACACAGTTCAACTCTGTAACACATGGGGTTGCCATAGCTTGGAATTGACAGCTGTGTTAGGCTGGGTTCTCTAGAGAAGCAAAACTAGTAAAGCTTATATATACATATGAAGAAAGAGAAATTTATCTTAGGGAAAATGGCTCACACACTTATAGAAGCTGGCAAGTCCCAAGTTCTTGGATCAAATGTCAAGTTGGAGGCTTTTCCCAAATCACGCAGCTGCAGGGACTGATGAGCTCAAGCTTGGCAGGCAGTAAACTGGCTGATGACTCCAATGAATGATGAATCCAAGATCTCCAGGCCGAATGGTGCATTGTTCACTCATGGATAGTTGTAGGCAGCACAACAGGATCCCAATCCACCGAAGAGTGTCTGTTTGCCCAGGATGTCCATAAGTATATTGGAAGCAGACCACACTCCTAGGGAAACTCCCTTTCAACAGATTGGCTGCTCAAAACATAAACATCCAATCCCATCATGGGAATAACCCACATCACAATTGCTTAAATCACACAGAATTGTGGTCCAGTCAAGTTGACACACAGCTCCAACTATCACAACAGCAGTGGGTTTTTGTGGGGGGTTTTAATGTGTGTTTGTGTGCACATAAATATGTTGTTGTTAGGTGCTATCAAGTCAGCTCTGACTCAGTGACCTTTTGTGTAACAGAATGAAACACTGCTTGGTCTACACCATCCTCACAATCTTTGCTACACTAGAGCCCATCATTGCAGCCACTGTGTCAGTCCATCTTGTTGAGGATCTTCCCCTTTTTTGCTGACCCTCTACTTTACCAAGCGTGATATCCTCCTCCAGGGACTGGCCTCTTCTGACAATATGACCAAAAGTATATAAGAAGAAGTTAGTTGGTCATTCTTGGTTATAAGTGCTGTTCTGACTGTACTTCTTCCAAGACAGTTTAGTTCATTCTTCTGGCAGTCTATTGTATTTTCAGTGTTCTTCACCAGTGTTGCAATTCAAAGGGATCAACTCTTCTCCAATCTTCCTTAATCATTCCTTATTCACATGCATATGAGGCTATTGAAAATACCATGGCCTAGGTCTGGCATACCTTAGTCTTCAAAGTGACTTCTTTGCTCTTTAACATTTTAAAGGGGTCTTTTGCAACAGATTTGTCCAGTGCTGTATGTCCTGATTTCTTAGCTGCTGCTTCCATGGCCATTCATTGTGGGTCCAAATAAAATGAAATCTGTGACAATTTCAATCTTCTCTCCATTTATCAAGATACTGCTTATTCTTGTTTTCTTTATATTGATGTATAATCCATACAGAAGACTGTAGTCTTTGATCTTCAGTAAGTGGTTCAAGTCCTCTTCACTTTAAGCAAGCAAGGTTGTGTTGTCTGCATATTGCAGGTTGTTAAAGAGTCTTCCTCCTAACCTGTGGGCTCAGGACAGTAGTCGCAGGGGACATCAAGCTCAATTGGCATAACATACTACACAAAACATTGTTCCACCTCCTACTTTGGCGAGTAGCAACTAAGATCTTAAAAACTTGTAAGCAGCTATCCAGATGCAATGATGGGTGTCTCCCTGTCCAGAGCAAAGAAGAATGAAGAAAACCAAAGATTCATGGAAACAATTAGTCCTCAGCCTATACAACTGTGAGACCAGAAGAACTAGATGATGCCCGGCTAGCACTGTCAACCACTCGGAGGGGGATCTATGTAAAAGATCCTGGATAGAGTGGGAGAACAATGTGGAACAAAACTCAAAATCATTTGGGGAAAAAAATTAAAAGGGGGGGGGCGGGTTTGCTGGTCTGATAGAGCCTGTTGGAGCCACTGAGACTATGGCCCCTAGCTGCGCGTCATGTCTGGAATTGAACCTACACCTGTGGCTTCCTGTCAAACAGAAGACAGGCATATGAGTTGAACATTTACCTGAGGTAGATACACTCCTTGGAGAGAACAATCATGGGAGAAAGAAGGGCTGTTTATGCACGGGGAGACAGCTCAGGGGGCAGGAGTGCATGGAGGGATGGACACAGGGAAGAGGTAACTATCAGGAGGAAGTAGGTTGCATTGGGGTAAATTGTAGTTAATGTCATGAGAAAGTGAATTTACTCTGTAAACTTTCACCCAAATCACAATTGGGAAAAAAAAAACAACAACTTCCTCCAATCCTGATGTCACATTCTTCTTCATGTAGTCCAGTTAGTCAGATTATTTCCTCAGCATACAGACTGAATAAGTGTGGTGAAAGGATACAACTGTAACACACACCTTTCCTGATTTTAAACCATTCAGTATCCCCTTGTTCTGTTTGAACAACTGCCACCTGGTCTATATACAAGTTCCTCAAGAGCACAATTAAGTGTTCTGGAACTCCCATTCTTCACGTTATCTATAATTTGTTATGATCCACACAGTTGAATGCCTTTGAATTGTTAATAAAACCCAAGTATACATCTTTCTGGCATTCTTAGTTTTCAGCCAAGATCCAGCTGTTTTATGCCCTCTTCTGAATCTGGCTGAAATTTCTGGCAGTTCCTGATATATTGCTGCAACCATTTTTAAATTATCTTAAGTAAAATTTCATTTGTATATGTTATATTAATGACATTCTTCAATAATTTATGCATTCTTTGGGACCACCTTTCTTGAGATATGGATCTCTTCCAGCTGGTTGGCCAGAGAGTTGTCTTCCAAATTTCTTGGCATAGATGAGTGAAAACCTCCATATCTCCATCCATGTGTTGAAACATTTCAACTAGTATTCTGTCAATTCCTGGAGCCTTGTTTTTCACCATGTCTTCAGTGCAGCTTTGGCTTCTTCCTTCAATACCAAAGGTTCTTCATCATATGCTACACTGAAATGGTTGAATGTCGACCAGTTCTTTTTGGTACAGTGACTCTGTGTATTCCTTCCATCTTCTTTTGATGCTTTCTGCATTGTTCAGTACTTTGCCCATAGAATCCTTCAGTATTGCAACTCGAAGCTTGAATTTTTTCTTCAGTTCTTTCAGCTTGAGAAATGCCAAGTGTGTTCTTCTCTTTTGGTTTTCTAACTACAGGTCTTTGTACATTTCATTATACTTTACTTTGTCTTCTTGAGCCACCCTTTGAAATCTTCTGTTAAGCTCTTTTATTTCATCATTTCTTCCATTCACTTTAGCTACTCTCTGTTCCAGAGTAACTTCAGAATCTCTTCCGGCATCGACTTTGATCTTTTCTTCTTTTCCTGTATTTTTAATGACCTTTTGCTTTCTTCATGTGTGATGTTCTTGATATCATCCCACAACTCGCTGGTCATTGGTCATTGATGTTCAATGCATCAAATCTGTTCTTCACATGTTCTCTAAATTCAGGTAACATATAATCAAGGTCAAATTTTGGCTCTTGTTGACTTGTTTTAATTTTCCTTAGCTTCACCTTAAACTTACATATGAGCAATCAATGGTCTCTTCCAAAGTCAGCTCCTAGCTTTGTTCTGACTGATGGTTTTGAGCTTCTATATTGCCTCTTTCCACAAATTTGATTCCTTTGTCTTCCATCTAATGAAGTCCGTGTATATAGTCACCATTTGTGTTGTTGAAAAGGTATTTGCGATGAATGAATCATTGGTCTTGTGAAATTCTGTCATGTGAACTCCAGCATCATTTCTATCACCAAGGCCATATTTTCTGATTATCCATACTTCTTTGTTTCCATCCTTCACATTCCAATCACCAGTAATTATCAATCCATCTTGAGTTCATGGTTGGTCAATTTCACACTGCAGAAGTTGGTAAAAATATTCAATTTCTTCATCTTTGGCTTTAGTGGTTGGTGCATGAATTTGAATAATAGTAATACTAACTGGTCTTCCTTGTAAGTGTATGGATATTATCCTGTCAGTGACAGCATTGTACTTTAGGATTGATCTTGAAATGTTCTTTGTGATAATGAATGTGATGCCATTCCTCTTCAATTTATCATTCCTGGCATAGTAGACCATATGATAGTCCAGTTCAAAATGGCTTATAAAAGTCCATTTCAGCTCACTAATGTCCAGTCTATCAATCTTTATGCATTCTGCCTCATTTTTTATAACTTCAATATAAGTATTCATTTCTGTAGCCTATAAATCAAGAAATTAATGAGTCCTAGGATATACCCACCACTCAAATGTCAGTTTTTCATACCGTGGTGGCTCGTGTGTTGCTGTGAAGCTGGAGGCTATGCTACTGGTATGTAAAATACCAGCAGGGTCACCCAGGGTGGACAAGTTTCAGAGGAGCTTCAATACTTAGACACTGGGAAGAAGGAAAGGGCCATCCACTTCTCAAAGAATTTCCCAGTGACAACCTTATGAATACCAGTGGGACACTGTCTGATATATTAGTGGAGAATTTTATGAATCCTGCTGAAGCATTATCTGATAGAGTGTTGGAAGATGAGCCCCTCAGATCAGAAGGCACTTAAAATACCACTAGAGAAGAGCTGCCTCCTCAAAGTAGAATAGACCTTAATGACATGGATGGAGTAAAGCTTTTGGCATCTTCATTTGTTGATGGAGCATGATGCAAAATGAGAAGAAATAGCTGCAACCATCCACTAATAATTGGAATGTGGAATGTACAGAGTTTGAATTTAGGAAAATTGGAAGTTGTCAAAAATAAAATGGAACGCATAAAGATTGATATCCAAGGCATTAGTGAGCTGAAATGGACTGGCATTGGCCATTTTGAATCAGACAATCACATGGTCTGCTATGCTAGGAATGATGAAGAGGAATGGCATGGCATTCATTGTCACAAAGACTGTTTCAAGATCCATCCTGAAATATAATGCTATCAGTGATAGGCATCCTTCTACGTGGAAGACCAGTTAATAGTACTATCATTTAAATTTATGCACCAACTGCTAAAGCCAAAGATGAAGAAATTGAAGATTTTTACCAACTTCTGCAGTTTGAAATTGACCAAACATGCAATCGAGATGTATTGATGATTACTGGTGATTGCAATGCAAAAGTTGGAAACAAAGAAGAATCACCAGTAGTTGGAAAATATAACCTTGCTGATAGAGATAACACTGGAGATCACATGATAGAATTTTGCAAGACCAATGACTTACTCATTCCAAATACTTTTTTTTCAACAACATAAATGGCAGCTATACATGTGGATGTTGCCAGATGGAATACACAGGAATCAAATCAACTATATCTGTGGAAAGAGGTGATGGAGAAGCTCAGTATCTTCAGCCAAAAAAAGGCCAGGAGCTGACTGTGGAACAAACCATCACTTGTTCATATGCAAGTTCAAGTTGAAGCTGAAGAAAATTAAAACAAGTCCACGAGTGCCAAAATAGAACCGTGATTATATTCCACCTGAATTTAGAGGCCATCTGAAGAACAGATTTGATGCATTGATGACTGAAAAGCAGATGAGTTGTGGGGTGACATCAAGAACATCATACATGAAGAAAGCAAAAGGTCATTAAAAAGATAAGAAAGGAAGAAAAGACCAAAATGGATATCAGAAGAGACTCTGAAACTTGCTTTTGAATGGAGAGTAGCTAAAGCAAATGAAAGAAATGACAAGATAAAAGAGCTGAACAGATGATTTCAAAGAGCAGCTCAAGAAAACAAAGTCAATTATTATCATAAACTGTGCAAAAACCTGGTGTTAGAAAACCAAAAGGAAAGGACACATTTGGCATTTCTCAAGCTGAAAGAACTGAAGAAAAAAATTCAAGCCTCAAGTTGCAATACTGAAAGTTTCTGTGGGCAAAAATACTGAATGATGCAGGAAGCATC
>NW_006921633.1:15123383-15131397 GCF_000298275.1 Orycteropus afer afer
ACACAGAGTCACTGTACAAAAAAACCATTGGCCGAGGTTCAGCTCTTCAGGAGGTAGCATATGATTAAGAACCAATGATGTTAAAGGAAGAAGTTGAAGCTGCACTGATGGAATTGGCAACAAACAAGGCTCCAGGAATTGAGAGAATACCCATTGAGTTGTTTCAACAAATGGATGCTACACTGGAGGCACTTACTCTTCTATGCCAAGTAATTTGGAAGACAGCTACCTGATCAACTGAGTGGAAGAAATCCATATTTGTACCCATTCCAAAGAAAGGTGATCCAACAGAATGTGGCAATTATCAAACTCCCTCAGTATAAGTCAGTTCGACTCATAATGACCCCTCCTTGGATTTCCGAGGTGGTATCTCTATAGAAGTAGATTACCTAGTCTTCCTTCTGCAGAGTAGCTGGTGGGTTTGAACTGCCAGCCTTCTGGTTAGCAGTCAAATGCCTTAGGCACTACGCCACCAGAGCTCCCAGTTATCGAACAGTATTGTTAATACCACATGCAAGGTGAAGGTAACCCAAAAGCGATTGCAGCAGTATATTGACAGGGAACTTCCAAAAATGCAAGCTGAATTAGAGCAGGTGGTAGAACAAGGGATATTATCATTGCTGATGTCAGATGGATCTTGACTGAAAGGAAAGAATACCAGAAAGATATTTGTTGTTATTTTTCTTACTTGTTATCACATTGGCTCCAACTCATGGTAACACTATGTATGACAGAATGAAACACCATCCAGTCCAGCACCATCCTTACAATCCTTGCTATATTGAGCCCATCATTTCAGCGACTGTGTAAGTCTCTAACTCATTGAGGGTCTTCTGCTTTTTCGCTGACCCTCCACTTTACCAAGCATGATATCCTTCTCCAGGGAATGGTCCCTTCTGACAATATGACCAAAGTAGGTGAGATGAAGTCTGGCCATTCTCACTTCCAAGGAGAATTCCAGCTGTACTTCTTCCAAGACAGATTTGTTTGTTCTTCTGGCAGTCTATGGTACTTTGAGCATTCTTCTCCAACACCACAACTCAAAAGCATCAACTCTTCATTGGTCTTCCTTATTCATTGTCCAGCTTTCACAGGCATATGAGACTATTAGAAACACCATGTCTTGGGTTAAGTGCACCTTAGTCCTCAAAGAGACATCTTTGTTCTTCATGACTTAAAAGGAAGTCTTTTGCAGCAGATTTGCCCAATGTAATAAGATATCTGATATCATGACTGCTGCTTCCATGGGTGTTAATTGTTGATCCAAGTAATATGAAACTTTTGACAACTTCAATCTTTTCTCCATTTATTCTGATGTTGTTTATTGGTCCAATTGTGAAGATTTTTATTTTCTTTATGTTGGGATGTAAGTTTATTTGTGTTGTATTGACTATGCAAAAGCATTTGACTGTGTGGATTATAACAAATTGTGGATAACTTTGTGAACAATGGGAATTCCAGACTACTTAATTGTGCTCATGAAAAACCTGTGCATAGACTAGAAGGCTTTCTTTCAAATGGAACAAGGGAACACTGCATCATTTCAAATCAGGAAGGGTGTGTATCAGGGTTGTATCCTTTCACCATACTTATTCAGTCTGTATGCTGAGCAAATAATCTGAGAAGCTGGGCTATATGAAGAAGAATATGGCATCAGAATTGGATAAAGATTCAGCCTGTTAACAGCCTGCAATATGCTGACAACACAACCTTGCGTGCTGAAAGTAAAGATGACTTGAGGCACTTACTGATGAGGAATAAATACTACAGCCTGCTGTATAGATTACCTGAAAGGTGTTGTGTTGTATTTTATTGACTATGCTAAGGTATTTGACTGTGTGGATCATAACTAATTATATATAATATTGCCAAGAATGGGAATTCCAGAACACTTAATTGTGCTTATACGGAACCTATACAGAGACCAAAAAAAGCATTTGTTCAAAGAGAAGAGGATACTATGCGGTTTAAAATCAAAAAAGGTCTGTGTAGGGTTGTATCTTTTCACTATGCTTATTGAATCTGTATGCTGAGCACAGAATCCAAGATCGAGTATATGAAGAAGAACACAGAGGGAGACTTATTAACAACCTGCGATATGCAGATGGCACAACTGTGCTTACTGAAAGCAAAGAGGACTTGAAGCAGATACTGATGAAAATTAAAGCTTTCTGTGTGAATTACACTTCAAAATAAAGAAAACAGAAATCCTCACAAATGGAGAAATGGACCAGTTAGCAACATCATGATCAACGGAGAAAAGATTGATGTTGTCAAGGATTTCATTTTACTTAGGTTCACAATCAGTGCCCATGGGAGCATAATCAAGAAATCAAACAATGTGAGATGATTTGTGTATTCTTCATTATTCTTTAATGTAGCATAATATTCTGTTGTGTGAATATACCATAGTTTGGTTATCCATTCATCTGTTGATGGGCATTTGGAGGACATTATGCTGAATGTAATAAATCAATTGCAGAAGGACAAATATTGTATGAACCCATTCTTGCAAAAAGTCAAGGGAAGATTTACTTAGGGAAGGAAACTCACTTTGTAGGTTACTGGGGATGGGAGGGAAGGGGAGGGAAAATTACAGATAATACTGCATTACCACTAACACCAAACACCAGGCTACAAATAAATGCATAGACAAGTGAGAAGATCAAGTGGGGTTTGGCAACCAGGAATATACTCTAGACCAAGGATAGATTTAACTGAAGATAATCTTCCATATGCACTTGTGCTACAAAATGAGCCACATAGATTACAGAAGCAACAGAAGACAGAGTTGGAGTAACCTCTCAGAGACAACCAACACCTTGAGAGAGAGAATCACTGGTCCTGCTGACTTGGGACCATAGTCTCAGGACACTAAGCTCAGTTGGCATGATACAGTACATAAAAAATCTCGTTCCACAACCTAGTTTTTTGGTTAAGTGTCTTAAAAACTTTCAAGTAGCCATCTGAGATGTAATTATTGGTCTCTCTCATCAGAAGCAAAGAAGAGTGAAGAAAATCAGAGGCATCTGGACGCAATTAGTCCAAGGATATGAAGATCCTGAGATTAGAAGAACTAGATGGTGTCTGGCTACCAATGCCAACTACTCAGAAAGGGATCAAAACTGGAGATCCTGGATAGAATGGAAGGAAAGATAGGAACAAAATTCAAAAACACAGAAATGACCAGAATTACTGGTCAGATAAAATCTGGTGGAACTCTCAAGACTATGGCCCCAGGTTACCCTTTGGGCCTAGAATTGGACTTATTGCCATGGATTGGCTCTCAGCCCAACAGTAGAAAGACCTACATGCAGAACACCTACACCAGGGTGATGCACCCACCTACTCTAGGGAGATATACCCCTTAGAGCAGTTAGCCATGGGGCACCAGAGAGGCTGCATTCTCATAGAAGGAAAGCTAGACAGACAGGAATGCACAGTTAAGAAGAGCACAGGGCAGAGGTAGTCACAGGGACAGGAGGGGAGGAGAGTTTGTTATGGTCAGGGATGGTAATCAGATTGTGAAATCAAATGAACGCCCACTGTTGACTAAAACAAATTTTGCTCTGTAAATTTGCATCCAAAACACAGTAAAATATTAAAAGAGAATGAGAGAAATCAAGTGATGCATCATAGCAGGCAAATCTGCTGCTGAAGATATCTTTAAAGTTTGTTGTTGTTTTGTTGTTATGTGCCATCGAGTTGGCCCCAACTCATAGCGACCCCTCCTTGGGTTTCCGAGGCAGTATCACTACGGAAGTAGGATTGCCCAACCAACCTTCCTTCCAAGGAGTGGCTGGTGGGTTTGAACCGCCAGCCTTCTGGTTAGCAGTCAAATGCTTTAGCCACTATGCTACCAGAGCTCCTATTAAAAAGTAAACTTTTCACTTTGAGGACTAAGGTGCACCTGAGCCAAGCTATGGTATTTTCAAATGTCTTACATGTATGCGAAAGCTGGATAATGAATAAGAAATGTCAAAGGAGAATTGGATGCCTTTGAATTATGATGCTGTTGAAAAATATTGAATAGTCCATGGATTGTGAGAAGAACGAATTAATCTGTCTTGGATGAAGTATAGCCAGAATGCTGCTTAGAACTGAGGATGGGGAGGCTTTATCTTATGTACTTTAGATAACTTATTAGGAGGGACCAGTCCCTGAAGGACATCATGCTTGGTCTCATTAAAAAAGAGAAAGACCCTAAATGAAATGGTTTGACATGGCTACAACAATGGGGTCAAATACAGGAATGATTGTGAGGATGATGCAGGACCAAGTAGTGTTTTGTTCTGTTGTACATAGGGCACTATGAGTTGGATTCACCTTGAAGGCACCTAACAATAGCAATGTAGTAAAGCAAGTTTTCCCTTCTTTGTATCTCCATATACATCAAATCCCACCAAAAATTATTTGTTACTGTGACTTTTTTACTGCAATTACCTTGAATCTATAGATTAATTTGAAAAGCACAACGCTCATTTTGTGTTACCACCAACAGTAGTCTTAAGTTCTGTGTGACATCTGTATCTATGGAACTTAATAAGCGTTTATTTGGCACCAGGTTTACTTAGCTGTATTGAAGGACAGGAAACACAGTATGTTCTCATTACAGCATCAGGTATGTGAGGCCATATTTTAGCCACCTATGAGCAGTTCATTTGTCATGGTATGAGAGCAGGTTGGTGAGTGAAGACTATTCTGCCCTCATACATCATAGAAACCAGTATCTTGAATCTATCCAAAGGCATAACTATCAGCTCTCCCAAAGGACATGCTTGGTTACGAAACGGACAATTTTTGTTTCTCAACATACATTTATAGTTAATTCACAGGCCAGATGCAGTTTACCAAGCAGGGGTCATTTTTCCAATATATAAGTTGTCTGGTAACAGAGCTCACATTTCGCATTTATCATAATCCGTTGCATTTCCATGGAAAGAGTGCTACTAGGAGAAGGTAAACTCAAGGTTATTTCCTTGTGGAAGAAGGTTTAGGCCTGTTGGTTAACCCTTTCGCCCCAGGGAAAATGGTTGTTTTTTTTTTTATATATATAAAATTGAGTCTTCTAATCAATGAATATGGTATATATCTCTATCTCTTTAGACTTCCTTTACTTTCTCAAAATAAAGTTTGATAGATTTTCATAAGAGTAATGCATATTATTTGTGGATTTATTCTTAAATTACTGATATTTTATGTCACTATGAATGTTTTTTTAAAACTTTTAATTTCTAACTTTGTGCTATATAAGAATGAAGTTGATTTTGTATATTGATTTTTTATCCAGCAACCTTCATTAATTTTTTTCATTAATTCTAATATATTATCTGTAGATTCTTTTGAGTTTTCTACATCTCAAACTAACAAACAAAAAAAAAAACCCAAACCCACTGCCATTAAGTCAGATTCTGACTCATAGCAACCCTGTAATAAAGAATAGAACTGCCCTATAGGGTGTCCAAGGCTATAAATCTTTGCATAAGCAGACTGCTCCACCTTTCTTCCATGGAGCAGCTGGTGGGTTCAAACCACTGACCTTTTGGTTAGCAGCCCAGTGTTAACCTCAGCACCACCAGAGTTTATATCATCTGTAAATAATGACAGTTATTTTTTCCTCTTTCCAATATTTATAGCTGCATTTTTTTTTTTAACCTTAATGTACTGGCTAGAACCTCCAATACAATAAGTGGTAATAGTTTTCATCATTGTCTCATTCTAAATCTCAAAGAGAAAACTTTAAATATGTCACCATTGTGATACATGCTGCATCAAATAGTTTGCAAGTTAAGGAAGCTTCTATTACTAGAGTAATAAAAGATTATTTTTTAGATTACAAATGAGTATTGAAATTTATTAAGTGCTTTTCTGCTTCTATTTAGATGATGATAACTATGTATTTTTCCCTATAATCTGCTAATTTGGTGAACTACCTCAATAGATTTTCTAGTGTTAAGTCAGATGTGCATCCCTGGGATAAATCTATTTTGTTCAGTATTTATTATTATTTTTTTATAAATTGCTAGATTTTATGTGCTAATATTTTCATCAAGATTTTTGCTTACAGATGTATTCATGACAAGTTTTCCTGTAATTTCCTCTTTTCCTATTGAGTGTTGGTCCTAACGTCATGCTAGGCTTATAAAATGAGTTAGGGAATACATCTATATTTCCTGTTCTCTGGAATGATTTCAGTAATATTTGAATGTTATAAAACTTATCTTGATACCAACTAGAATTTTCTTTGTGGAAGGTTTTTAATTACAAACTCAGTTACTTTAATCATTATAGAACTGTCCAGTTTTTCATTTCTTCTTCCTTCTTGAGTCTACTGTGGTAAGCTGTATTTTTGTAGAAATTTGCTTCCCTGGTTTTTTCTCTCAGTCAGTTACACCAAAGATTTAATAGATTTTATCTTTTCAGAAAACCAACTTTTGACTTTGTTGATCCTTTCATATGCTTATTTTCTATTTCTTTCTCTTTTTTATTTTTATTTTTTTTACCCTCATCTTTATTATTTCATTTTTTTCTGCTTGGAAGTGGGAACTCATACTGCTATTTGAGAGTTCACTGTGAGTGCAGCTTCGTCTTTCAACTCACTCTTTTAGATCAACATTCTAAAAATAGTGCTGCAAGCTTTGTTCATGTCTCTGAGTTTCTAGTCTCTCCAGTTCTTGGCCTTGGGATAGCTGTTTGATGCTTTTAAGATTTTGGAGGGTTTTTTTTTTTTTTTTAATATTTTGTTCTACTTTTTGAAAAATTGTATTTGGAGGAAGGATAACTAAGTTGCTGTGGAGTTGATTCCAACTCATGGTGACCCGTGTGTTTCAGAGTATAATTATATTCCGTAGGGTTTACATTGGCCATAGTCTTTCAGAAGTAGATCATCAAGCCTTTCTTCTGAAGCACCTATGGGTGTATTCAAGCCACCAACCTTTTGATTAGTATCTGAGTGCTTGAGCATTTACTTCAGCAGAGAGCCTAAAGGGAGGGCTGTTGTTGTTGTTGTTATGTGCCGTCGAGTCGGCCCCGACTCATAGCGACCCCTCCTTGGGTTTTCAAGGCAGTATCACTACGGAAGTAGGATTGCCCAACCTTCCTTCCGAGGAATGGCTGGTGGGTTTGAACCGCCAGCCTTCTGGTTAGGGAGGGCAGTCCTCTATTAATGTAAGCAGAAGTTTCTCCCAATATTCTTTTAATTAAGGCATAATCTTTCTGATTATCTAGTAATAGAATAGCACAACCTTGTTCTTCTCACCACTGCCGTCGTTTTGGGCTCACCAAATGTTAGGATTTATTGAGAGTTCCCTCAGCCATGATTTGTGATAATTGGGGTAAGACTCACAGAATCAACAGTTGTTGTTAGGTGCCATCAAGTTATCTCGGACTCATAGCGACCTATGTACAACAGAACAAAACATTGCTTGGTTCTGTACCAGCCTCACAGTCCTTCCTATATCTGAGCCCATCATTGCAGCCACTGTGTCAATCCATGTTATTGAGGGCCTTCCCCTTTTTTTGCTGACACTCCACTTTACCAAGCATGACATCCTTTTCCAGGGAATGGTCTCTTCTGACAACATGACCAAAGTAGGTGAGACAAAGTCTTGTCTTTCTCACTTTTAGGGAACATTCCGATTGTACTTCTTCCAGGACAGATTTGTTCATTTTCAGTATTCTTCACCACTCAACTCAAAAGCATCAACTCTTCTTTGGTCTTCATTATTCAGTGTCCAGCTTTCACATGCATATGAGGCTATTGAAAATACCATGGCTTGGAGTAGGCACACCTCATTCTTCAGAGAGATATCTTTGCTCTTCAGCACTTTCAAGAGGTCTTTTGCATTAGACTTGACCAGTACAATATGAGCTCTGGTAGCATAGTGGTTAAGTCACTTGCCTGCTAACCAGAAGGCTGACAGTTCAAACCCACCAGCCACTCCTCGGAAGGAAGGTTGGGCAATCCTACTTCTGTAGTGATACTGCCTCGGAAACCCAAGGAGGGGTCGCTATG
>NW_006921633.1:15137287-15140579 GCF_000298275.1 Orycteropus afer afer
GGGTTTGAACCACCAGCCGTCTGGTTAGCAGGCAAGTGTCTTAGCCACTATGCTACCAGAGCTCCTAATGCATGCATAGTAATAATAATATTATTAATTAGTTATTACTAGCTTAATTTGTTGATATTGTTAATATTATCAATAAGTTAATAATAGTAATAAGTTAGTATTTAGTAGGTGGTTACTAAGTATCTATTATGTGCCAGGAACTGTTTCCGGCACTTGGGATTGGTTAGTAAACAAAACAAACTAAATTCTCTGCCCTCATGACCCTTTTCTTTAGTGAGAGTGAACAGATGATAACCAGTAAACATAATAAATAAAGTGTTTAGATTGTAAGAAGGTGATAAATACCTTGGGAAAAATAAGGCAAGGGAAGGAGAGTCAGGAAAGCTGGGATGGGGTTAGGCAATGGAGATGGGTTGCATTATTAAATAGCATGATCAGAATAGCCCTAATGGAGAAGAGCACATTAGAATTAACCATTGCAGAACTAAGAGGAGACTGTCCAAGCAAATGGAATGGTTTTAGATCCCAAGGTGGGAACACATCTGGGGTATTCAGGGAATAATAAAGAGGTCAGTTTGGTTTAAAGTGATCTAGAGAGTGGTGCCTAAGGCACTTGACTGCTAACCTCAGAGAGAAGATGGGGCAATCTACTTCCGTAGTGATACCGCCTCAGAAGCCCAAGGAGGGGTCGCTATGAGTCGGGTCTGACTTGTTGGCAAATAACAACAACAACAACAAAGAGAGTGGTAGATGACATAAGAGAGATAATGAGGGTGGGTAGATCTTGTTACCACATCAGCACTATGAACTAGGTACCATTATAATTCCCATTTTACAGATGAAAAAACTCAGACATAGAGCAGTCAAATAACTGCGACATCAGGAACATACAGTGGACAAAATCAGGAACTGGCTATTGGTATGGTCTTAAGCAGTTTCATCTAATTACTTTACTTGCTGAAGGTTTCCAAATGATTTAGTTGCCAATTCTTGTATGATCCTCTGCAAAATATTAGATGAAAATTCAGCAGTTCTGGAGTGGATGATTCATTGAGCCCTCTTAAAAGAAAAGAAATATCCATAATCATAAACAAACTATCAAATATCTTCTCACCTAATGGTTCAAACCCACCAGCCACTCCTCGGAAGGAAGGTTGGGCAATCCTACTTCCGTAGTGATACTGCCTCGGAAACCCAAGGAGGGGTCGCTATGAGTCGGGTTATGACATAACAACAACAACAACAACAGTGGTGCATTGTGACTTTCAAATTACTTTACTCAAATTGGGAGTGGAGTGGAGAGTAATTTGAAAGTCACAATGCACCATTAGGTGAGAAGATATTTGATTGTTTACATGTGTTAGATTGATAATTAAAAGAGCTATTACAGTGAAATCTACAAGAGCCAGAATTCAATGGGACTGCCTTGTTTTTCTGCATCTTGCAAGTTTTCCACCTTTGGCAGGGTGCAGCTTACCACTTTTCTGCCACTCCCTGTTAGTGGAAAGTATTTGAGTTTTCCCTCTATGACAGATTTCTACCTTTCACAGGTTCCGGCTTTTGCAAGTTTTACTGTATATGTTCTTAAGTTAAACTTATTATATTATAATGGGAATATTCCATTTTTACTTGCTTCTTTGTATTAAATAGAACCAATCCAATTTAATTGATTTTTATTATCTGTAGAATTTTCATCATTGATTTTCTGCAGGTAGTTATTTAAATAATAGAATTTTGCTTGATTCATGGTTGTTTATATAACCATTTGTTGATCTGATAGTTAATAAAATGTGAGAAATTACAGCTTTGGTGTTTCTTAGTAGTCTCCAACACAAGCAGTGAATAAATAAATCATAATTATATAGGAATGACAATTTTAATTGTTTGATGGTCACATGCTTTTGTCAAATGGAGGCATCATTGGTCTTTCTTAAGTAAGTGGTGTAAGAATGGTTTGCTTGTTAAATTTAAATTATATTAAGGTAAATAATTGGTCTCCTTTTACCTTGTTTTGGAGAACCTCTGTTATGTCTTATTGCAATAGCCAGCATTTATAATTGATAGAAATATTTAAAAGTCCAGAAACATTTAGTAGTTTTCAATTATATCAGCTTCTGAAGTTACCATCACAAAAGGGGATTTTATTCAGAAAAGAACATGACATGGTTTTAAGACTAATAAAAGTTTAGAATAAAAATCTTATTGTATAGTCTTAGTTTTATTGTTGTCATTGTTGATTTAAGTGTGAACAAGGGGGAGAAACCAGTATCTCCTTAAGATTTGATGCACACATATGCATAGCTACTCTCTTTATATTCTAACATAGCTCTCAATGCTAATTAAAAGATACTTTGAGCATTTCCAAATCATATACTGTTGTGTGCTATTACTATCAACACCTGTTGCTAATAAACCCAAAACTATTTTCCCACCATTAAATTTATGTAAGAAAGATGTTCAAATATGATTATCACTGTGCTATTTTTTTAAAATGAGTATATGATTACTGTATTAAAAATATACTATGATTTTGATCACTCCACCACTAACAATTTGTGCTACATTAGAATTCAAAATGTATTATTTTTAATCTAGTTGAAAAAGAACTATATTTGTTCATGATTCCATTTGAATAAAATGTTTTAAGATATGAGAGTTACACAGATACCCAGCCTTAAATATTTAAGTACTTTAACATGATGCTTCCATCAGTATAGCTCTTGGCCTGTTCTTAGGTATAAGTTTAAAATCTTGCATATCTGCATCCTTGTCAGGCAAATGCCATGGGCTAAACTTAACGATTATAACTAAGATTCATGTCTCCCTGTTGCAGGTTACAGTTGTTACGAATTGACAGTTTTGAAGGATGGAACCTGACATCAAAGGATTCAGATGATCTCGTTAGGCCAATTAATGTTAATTTTCATCTTCCATTAAATTCTTCTAATGTTTTTCTTTTTTTCTAGCTAAGTCCTATACCAAGTCCTGTTTTGGGACGAAAGCCAAATGCTAGTCAGTCACTGCTTGTATGGTGCAAAGAAGTTACGAAAAACTACCGAGGAGTGAAAATCACCAATTTTACTACATCGTGGAGAAATGGTTTATCTTTTTGTGCAATATTACACCACTTTAGACCAGATTTAATGTAAGTAGAAACATTTTACATTCTCTATGAATATTTTAAGAATAATGTTGTTGTTGTTGTTATGTGCCGTTGAGTCGGCCCCGACTCATAGCGACCCCTCCTTGGGTTGCCGAGGCAGTATCACTATGGAAGTAGATT
>NW_006921633.1:15140679-15143213 GCF_000298275.1 Orycteropus afer afer
CCTACTTCTGTAGTGATACTGCCTCGGAAACCCAAGGAGGGGTCGCTATGAGTCGGGGCCGACTCGACGGCACATAACAACAACAACAACAAGTACAATATGTCATCTGATTTCTTGACTGCTGCTTCCATTGGTGTTGATTGTGGAACCAAGTAATATGAATCAACAGTAGGGAGACAAAAATGTCCCACAACTTTAGCAATTTCACTGCTCTTGACTTTATTAGTCCTAGTGCCAATAATCTAAAATCTAAGATAATGAGTAAATGGGTTTTATTAACAGAACATTAAGGCTTAAGTTTGGAACATTGAATTTTTTAATTAGTTAATTTAGCATACTCAAGGCAGTGATTTAAGGTCAGCAAAGGATAAGAAGTTGACTGAGTCATTTTCTAGTCTCAAGGCACAGTTTCTACTGAGACCTTATAAGTGCATTATTATCAAATGTTAAATTGTTTGCATATTTTTTAAGAGCACAGGCTCTGGAGTGGGAATACCTTGGTATAATTCTAACTCCTCTTTGTCCTAGCTCTGTAACCTCAGTTTCCTCAACTGTAAATTGAGAATAATAATACCTGTTCCAAAGAAGTTATGAAAATTAAATGAGCTAATCCATGTAAAGCTCTTAACATTGTACATGGGACATAGTAGGTGTTTAGTATATAATTAGGATTAATGGAAAATTCTATTCATAGACGGAACTGGATATAGTAAATGAGATGTAGTAAATTTGATGGGAGAGAAACAGAATCAAAGGAACATTGAAAAGAGCTTCCTGCTGCGTGCAAATTGGGAGGAGATTTCATGTAGAAAATAACAATTGAACTGAATCTTGCAGATAGAGTAGAATAGTATCATTTCTACGTGGGACAGAAGATATTTCAAGTTGGGTGAGGGAACTGGAATTTAGGGAGAAAAGCATAGTGATTTTAGTATCTTAAAGGTTGAATACATTGAAAAAGATTGAGAATTCAATACTCAGAAGTATTTTGATAGCATTTTATATGTTCTTGAGTCATTAGAGACTTTGAGCTGTGCTTTAAAAAAGATTGTTGCTGTGACAGTGGCTCAAATAAGAGGGAATTTAGAAGGAAGATTTGCAATAGTCTAGGCAAAAAAGGATATAGATTATAAAAACATTGCAACAATAGGCTCAAAACTGCCCATGAATTATCTAATAAGAGATGATTGGTGAAGGAAGACTTGAAAGGTGATGAGCGTCTAGACATTTGGGACCATAGCAGTGTCATTTGTAAATATAATGAAAATGAAGCATGTTTTAAGGAAAGATTATAATTATGGTTTTGACTATATTGAGCTTGAATTTTGTATGACAGGACAGCCAACTCCAAGTGTCAACTTGAGAGAGTTTGAACAATAAATGTATATTTGAGAATCATCTGTGTGGAAGTGATAGTTGGGATCCTGGGGGTGAATCAGCTCATAAAGTGTGGAGAGAGGAAACTAGTTAGTGCCATACCTAGAGTAACATGTGCCATTATCAGGGGATGAGTGGAAGAAGAGGGTACAGCAGGAGAGACAAAGGGGGGAGTATTAACAATGGTATTGAAATTTCTCAGAAAATTAAAATACGTGAAATTTTGCAATAAATTACTTGACTAGGTTCTCTGAAAGAGATGTTCTTGCCATTGTTACAAGAATAACTAGGTGGTCTTATTATATGTCTTTAACACATAATCAACTATGTTAACAAAATTAATACATTAAAACTGTGTATATTACAACATAAAACTATTAAATGAAGCAGTGGTCTCAGTTCCTATTTCCACTGTGTCACTATTGGGAGCCCTGGTGCCACAGTGGTTAAGGGCTTGCCTACTAACCAAAAGGTCAGAGGTTGGAACCCACCAGCCACTCCACAGGAGAAGGGTGTGGCACTCTGCTTCCATAAAGTTGTAAAAATTTATAGCCTTGGCCATCTGACAGGGTAGTTGTACTATCCTAAAGGAGCACACTGTGAGTTGAAATCAACTCAATGCCAGTGAGTTTGGCTTTTGCTACCACTTCAGACTGGCTCCATCATCAGTATGGTTGACAGCTAACTCTCACCAAAAATCAAACTCACTGCCATTGAGTTGATTCCACCTCATAATGACCCACTTTGGGTTTCCAAGGCAATAGGTCTTTATGGAAGCAGACTGCCTCATCTTTCTTCCACAGAACAGCTGGTGGGTTCAAATCACCACCCTTTTGGTTGGCAGCCAAATGCCTTAACCACTACACTATCAGAGCTCTTTAACATCTAACTCTAGTTCTGTTAAACTGAGATCATTGCCGTTTTGTCCACATAGTAGTTTGATTGAGAGAGAACTAGGAAGTGCACTTAATTGAGGAAAAGAACTGATCATCCTGACCAAATTTAGAATAGCCTCTGTAAATTTCCTCTCTCAGTGCATCAGAACAATATATTATCTGTGCTTTACTGTCCTGATATACTAATTAGAAATGCCCTCTCATACATCTATCCAGTCATTGCAAAAGTATAAGAAAGAACTTTTTTTTTTTTTTTTTTTT
>NW_006921633.1:15149813-15174813 GCF_000298275.1 Orycteropus afer afer
AGGCAGTATCACTATGGAAGTAGATTGCCCAACCTTCCTTCTGAGGAGTGGCTGGTGGGTTTGAACCGCCAGCCTTTTGGTTAGCAATCAAGTGCCTTAGGCACTATGCTACCAGAGCGCCTATTAATAATAGATATTCAAAAATAGCAGAAAATAATTTCTTAGCACATGTCCTGAAATACTTGACTTTATAATTTTTCATTAGAAAAAATCCCCTCTTGCTTTTTGAGAGAAGAAATGAATGCCAGAAAGAAAAGGTCATCCTTCTTGATTCCTGAAAACAATCTTTTCTCTTTTTATAAAAAATTATTTTTTACCTTAGTCACATACAAAGAACCAACTTCAAATTATTATGAAAATTGTGTTAATATTACAATGAGATGAGACAAATAAGTCTATGGCTCTTTGTACACTGACAACAAGGGATTCATGGTGAATTTTGGTTGTCAAGACTAGTCTCTGGTCCCCTGCCTTAACTTCTTTTTTAGATGGAAAGCTTCAGGCAATGAAACATGTAATCACTATTTTTATTTATTTATTTATTACCTTAATTTTCCACACTATTAGTTTTGTTGATTGAATTGCTGTGAAATTGCTAGTTACTCTTTGATATTATTGAATGTCATATTTTTAGATTTAGTTTGTTTTATAAACAGCTGTTTTATCAAATACCATATGTACCCACTATGCCATTTTCTCCCTCAGTGACTACAAGTCTCTGAATCCTCAAGATATTAAAGAGAACAACAAAAAGGTAAGAATTGCCAGGGAAAAAATATATATAGTTTCAATTTGGCTTCTCTGCAGGTTTTTATTAATTTGGTGAAGTAAGGTGGTTTTATGAGGTCATAACTGCAGCTCACAGAAGGTATTCTGCTACCTGCAGTTCAAATAGGATACATGGTTACTCTAGTTTGTCATGGATTATAAAAATCACAACAAGTGCAAGTTTGCCATGAGATTATAATTTGTATATGACTTTCATTAACTGTTAAATATTTGTTAAAACCAGTTGCTTTCATTCCAAGATTTAGGTTTAAAAAGTCCTCCCAAAATTGTTGTGCCATAAACCTATTATGTGAGTTTAGAACAGTTGTTGGGAGATGATGGGGAGAATCTAATAGGTATGCAAGAAGAATGCATGAGTTTTAGGTTCCTAGAAGTAAAAAAGAATATGAATATTGATTCTTTTTATTTTCTAGTAAATTTTAATTTTTTTCCCCACATAATTAATTAATATACTGAGATCAGAGCTTCCTTACTGGTATGGGGGATATTGAGCTTTTCAGCCTTCAGGGCAGCTGTGTAGGCCTGAGCTGCTAGAGGTCTCTGGGCCTGTTGACTGTGACTTACCAGTTTACCTCATTGCCTGCAGTATAATATAATAATTTTCTGAGTGCCACAACATGAAAAGGGAGGAAAGCACCTAATTCAGCACATAGTAGCTACTCAATTAATGGTGGAGTTTTGTTTTTGTTTTTGTTTTGCACTGAATTGATTCTTCAACTGAAAAAGAAGTGAAGTGTTGTCTTATAAAAGGAGTTCTTAACCTGGGATATGTGCCCAGAAGTCAGGGGGTTCTTGAACATAGTTATGGGGGAAAAAATATATTTTCACTCTCCATTTTGAATATAGGCAATAAACCACTGTTGGATTAGCCAGACATAAGACTTTGTCACCTTTAGAAATCACAGATATTTTCACATTACATTTCTTACAGATATCTACAAATGCCTTTCAAGCTCCTCACTTCTTCAAAATTACATTAGTTAATACGTTCATAAAAAGCACATGTATCACTTTTTTCCAGATATGGCTTTATTCCAGTTTAATGGTTGCATTTTTCAACATAATTGGTTTCTTTTGTAATTCTTCATATTTGCTGCACTTAAAACATTATTCTGAGGGGGTGGGTCCATAAGTTTCAACACATTGCTAAAAGGGTTCATGGGATAAAGGGGATAATAACCTCTGGCCTATTCTAAAATTTTTAATCTACATTAAATTAGATAATTAAAAATGCAATGACAAGAAGTCTATAAAGGAAACCTTATTAAGTTTCATTTGAAAGATACTTAAAATTGTTTTTATTTTTATTGCTCTCTTGGAACCAAAAATTTGCATTGCCATTTAAAAATCTTGTTTTGTTTTTGTTTGGTGAATACATGATGTTGGCCCAAGAGTGATAGGTTTTAAAATTTCCCTCTTTTTAAAAATTGATATATGCCTCAAAAAAGAGGTAATCTTTAAAATTACATATAATTTTCTCTATAGAAAATTTCTAGTGGCATGCTATGAAGTAAGTCATTCTCATAAATTCTTTCTTTTATACTTTTAGAACCTGTATCTATCAAAGAAAATGAAATGCCTTCTTTCTCATCGATTAATTTAAATTATATATTTAGATATGCCATTTCTTTACCTACATTGTCTTGTACTTGAATACAATATTAAGCTGATTTAAATCAAAATATAAGTATTCTAAAATAAATGATCATTATTTTTAGAAAATGGAGCTTTCAATTTACTGCATGAAATTTTGAAAGTGAAACATTGTTGATTTTACCTATGTATTTTTAAAGAATGTATGGAACCTCATTAGGGTTTTAGTCACATTTCTTTTTTTTTGTCAGGAACTTAATAATGATGGGCATACCTCAGATTTACATATTACTATATGGGGAAGAATACCCTATTAATTTTTTCTCAATTAAATCTTCTGGGCCAGATGATTATGGCTTTTGAAAGGATATTAATTTAGGTGATCTTATTCATTGCAGTATTCAATAAGTGATTTTTTTTGTAGTCTTTCCTTTTCATCGCCTTGCAACTTCTTCCCTGGTTATCTACATTGAGTATCTCATTTGCTATCTACAGATTTATTTCCGGCTTCACACCATTCTTCCTGATAACCCCAGGTGCCCTGGATTGGACTAAATGAAATGCAAGAAACAATGCCTGTGTTTTAAGTTCCAGGCAGACATACAACAACTCACGGTGGCTCTTTTTACCAATTAAAATAACATCTAGGCATGAATAAGACAGTTTTCTTTAAAAGACTTCTTTTTTCTCCACACACAAATAGCTAAAAAGATAGTAGGTGACTGACCATAGCAGAAGAGGTTAACCTATTGGAAAATTCCTTGACCTCGCTTACAAAAAACCTGGTTTGTTTTAAAATATTTTTAGTGCAATTAGTGTGCATAAAATGAATTGCTACATGAAGCAAAACACCAGCAGGAGTTTCCCCACAAGGAAGCTAATCATTTTCCCAGGTCTGTAAAAAGTACTGAATAAAAAGGTATTTACCTGTGACATCTGATCTTAACCAGTATGTCAATGTTTTAGATAATTGGGAAATGTTTAGAATACTGCCTGTGGTGCTTTCCCTGATGGTCTGCAATTGATGTCTGTCAATCTAGTTGTCAAGACACACGAGGAGGAAAATGACTTTAATTTTCCTAAAACATGTAAAATAACAGACGAGCCTATACATGCACACCAACTGAGCCATTTTCTCTAGTAAATATTTTGAGGTACCTATATTATGAAGCACAGTGCTGTGAAAATTGAAGCGGTTTTAATATTGCAATTTATTTTTCAATTTCTTTCTTATGTATTCTATAACATTTATTAAACTACAGGAAAACTATGAGACAAAGATTAAATTCAAAAGTAGAAATTCATTTTAACCCATCAGTGCCAAAGACTGATTCCTTCCAAATTATTACATGATTTCCTAACATTTCTTTAAAAAAAAAACTTTGAGTTATGATCCTAAATCTAGGCTGTTACAAAGAATAGACATTTTACACCCCAAAGCAAGAATGTAACTAGAAGGTCCTTACTTTCTCCAAGAGATATCTAAACGTTTAGCTGTATTTTAATGCTTCCTAGCAACACAATGCTGTTTTCAAGGGTTAGTTCAGGATAGTAATAATTAATTGTAAATTGAGAAACAGCTTTGATTCTTCAAAACTAGAAAAACCTGATGTGCCACAATCATTTAAAGGCTAACAAAAATAATACAATGCAGCCTCACATTCTCAGCTTGGTTGTCGTACTCAAAACAGTTTATTATTTCCAAAATGGACGATGTGAAATGAAGTCACTCTTCTCATTATGAAAATCAATCTTAATTGGGCATTTTTAAAATGTTTCTGTGTTTCTAGGCTTCAATAGTGTTTACCTGTATTTTATATCAGGTAATATAGTGGTTAGTTCTTTTAGGTTATCTAGCTGTACTTTTTGTTCCCAAACCACTGCAATTACATGACCCTGGAAAAAAGAGGTTGATATAGGAATGATATAACTCAAGATAGAGTAGTCTAATGTTTCTTTATACCTTAGTTCCTTATCTTAAAAATCCATTCTAAGATTTTTTTTATATGTTTTAGCTCTCATTTTTGTTTATTTTCTTTATTGGAAAGGATTCTTTTAAATGCCTCTATTTCATTTTTACAAATTTCTGACTTTGGGAATTTTGTTCTTTTCGTATGTCATTACGTCTGTAACATAATGTACCCTGCAACAACAACAGCAAAAAAATTTTGCTGTTTTAAAAATGTGTAGATTGTCTGGACTATTCAATATACCTTTTGTTCTTCCTTTCTTTGAAGGCATATGATGGATTTGCCAGCATAGGAATTTCCCGGTTATTGGAACCTTCTGATATGGTTTTATTAGCAATCCCTGACAAACTGACTGTTATGACTTATCTCTATCAAATAAGGGCACATTTCAGCGGCCAAGAACTAAATGTCGTTCAGATAGAGGAAAACAGCAGTAAAAGCACATATAAAGTTGGAAACTATGAAACAGATACAAATAGTTCTGTTGATCAGGAAAAATTCTATGCAGAGCTTAGTGATCTGAAGCGGGAACCTGAACAGCAGCCTACCAGCGGAGCCGTAGACTTCCTATCTCAGGACGACTCCGTATTTGTAAATGATAGCGGGGTTGGAGAATCAGAAAGTGAGCATCAAACTCCTGATGATCATCTTAGTCCAAGCACAGCCTCCCCTTACTGTCGCAGGACTAAAAATGACACAGAACCCCAAAAGTCCCAGCAGAGCTCTGGGAGGACTTCGGGATCCGACGACCCTGGAATGTGTTCCAATACAGATTTGACCCAAGCACAGGTTTCGATAGGCAAGAAGAAACTGTTGAAAGCTGACATTTTAGACTTAAGTGACTTATATGTTAGTGATAAGAAGAAAGATGTGTCTCCACCCTTAATTTGTGAGGAGACGTATGAGCAAAAGTTTCAGACTCTAGAAATTAATAGTAACTTGGAACAAGAAAAATTGGAGAATTCCAGACCCTCAGAATGGAGATCAGATCCTGAATCACCTATCAAAAAATCAAGTATATCTCCCACTTCTAAACTTGGATACTCATACAGTAGAGATGCAGACCTTGCAAAGAAAAAACGTACTTCCCTGAGGCAGACAGAGTCTGATCCAGATGCTGATAGAACCACTATAAATCATGCAGATCATTCCACGAAATCAGTCCAGGTAAGTGAGTTAGAATGATGAATACATATGTTAAATAAATAGTTATTCTGTGTTTCTGTTTCTTTTTGTATTCATAAACACTTCAAGATGTTAAGATGTACTTTGGACCTTTTAATCATTGTAAGATGTAAAAGTATAATTTCTCATTAGAGGAAACCTGGAATACATCCACTCTATTTAAAGTTTATGATATATTTTAAGACTATAAAAAATCCCAGTTTTAAGAATGAAGGATAAAGAATGTCACCTTTTCAAATAAAAATATTATTTCTTTTCATATAAAAGCAGGATATTTTAACATGAATAAATCAAAGAATTTCAGTATTCCATTTAATAAGAGTGTCGTTCTGAAATTGTATATGGCCAAATTAAACATTTCACATTTAAAGCATTTTCCTCAAATTGTAGTTGCATTGTAATTGCTATTTTCAGTCCGATCATTCATTACTTATAATTTAAAATTCCACCAGTATTCAAATTTCTCCCCCTACGATGGATATTTACTATATTTAATTAAAGGTCTGGGATCATCAATTTTAAGACATACCATAAAGAAAGAAAAACACTACCAGTAAAACTATGGCACATAATTTTCTATCACTTAGAATTTTTATTATATATCTATAGAGTGAGCTGTTTTACACTTATTTAGACATAGATATATTCATACTGTGACACTCTTATGTATACACAAAAAAACATTTTAAAGAAAATAAATTAAGGCATTGCTGAACCTTTCATATGTAGAATCAGAGTCTTTTGAGTCACTTTTTTGGTTAGTTATTGGTGTTCCTGTTCTTCCACAGTGTTGTCCTCTATGCCATCAGAGCATGGTGGTTCAGCAGCAGTTCTGAAAGTATGATCTGGGGTCCCCAAAGGCTCTCTGAGGACCCTTTCAGGGAGACTCTGAAACTGTTTTATATAATAATACTAGAGCATCATGTACCTTTTTTACTCTCATTGTCTCAGAAATGTACAGTGGCATTTTCTGGAGATTACATGATTTGTGCTATCTCAACAGACTCAATGAGAATTCGGTTGCCTTCTATTAAGCCAGACATTAAAGAAAGAGAGTTACAAAAATGTCAAATAATACCATTTTGTTATTTTTAAGTAGTTATTTTTTATTTAAATATGTTAACATGTAAAGCATTTACTATGGTTATTTTTAAAGGAAAAAATAATTTCTTTTAGATTTCTCAGTTTTAATTTCAAAAATAACTAATACCAGTAGATGTACCCCACATAAGCAAAAGCTCCCTGGGGTTCTGAATAATTTTTAAATGTTTACAGGGGAATCTGAAACCAAAAAGTTTCAGAATCTCTGAATTTCTTAAAAGAGTGCTCCACGATTGTCTTTGGGATTTTCTTCCAAGCTAGTAATACTCATTGATATATTGGCACTTTCTTGATTTTACCAGAAGATCCCCATGTAAGATTTTCAGACAATAACCTGGAGTCATGTTCCTTTCTCAAGTAGACCTCAAATTGTTGCTGACTGAAACATCAGGGGATTGCAGTCATGCTACAGTAACATTAAGTACACACATAAACAATGAAAAATTGGATTTGATTGCCACCTGGATGGCAGATTGTAAAATGCCATCAATGTTAAGTTTTCAAAAGTATTAAGAAAACAGGTATCTTAGAATCAAAGAAAACATTAGCTTCACCCAAATCACAATAAAAATTAAAAAAAGAAAAATACATAGTAGCTATCAGAGCAAGTCCCTGTTGTTCTTATAAAGTCTCAGATGAAAAGGTTCTAAGTACACAAACCTCTCTGAAAGCATTCAGGCCAGCGTTGTGTCCATGCCATACCAGCTGCTGTCAAGTTGACTCCAACTCATGGCAACCGTGTGTCAAAGTAGTACTGTGCATCATAGGGTTTTTAGTGACAGTTTTTTTTTTTTGAAATAGATCTTCAGACTTTTTCATCTAGGTTTAACGGTTATAAGATTTGGTGAGCCTAAGTTCTAATATTCAATACAGATTTTTCCTGTAAATCGGATTTTTAAAGCAAATGTGTTTAGTTAAAGCTACAGATTGATAAATGTTTAAAAATTAAAAATAGTCAGGATTGGGAAGCAATGTACACCTCTTCAGAACAAATCATGGCTTTTCATGATCATTTGGCTCTGCCAGTAATTAACAGTGTGCCACATTAACTAGCCATTTAACCCCTTTGAATCTTATTTTCCACATAGGTTAAATGAAATTATCTCTAAGATGTGTTTAGCTCTAAAAAAAACTTCATCATGCTATGATTCTATTAAGATGATTTAAGTAATGCATAAATACATCCACTGGATAATAGAAACAATATCTGTTTACAGCTCCATGTTTTTTGGCCATTGGTTTATTGGTCAGGATTTGTTTAAGGTAAATATAAAGGTTTTTGGCACCAGATTGGCAAAAGTAATATCTGACACCAAAATAATAATATGAGTACTGACACTTGATAAGGTTTTAATTATATATGGCAGCTAAATTTTGGAAACTATGCTGGCCTGAAAGCTTTGAGAGAGGTTTACTTACTTATGACCTTTTAATTTAAGGGTTTTTTTTTAATAAGAACAGGGCCTGCTCTGATAGCTATTACATTTCTTTGATTCTAAGATACCCAGTTTTTCCTAAATATGTTGTTATTTTTATATTTCATCAGTTCTAACATATATATCCTTTTACATTTTTAACCTCTCTGAAATCAATATGTTGCTTATTATAGTTCGTCAGACTTTAATTGGCAGTGTTTGCTCATTCTTAGTAGTTCATATGGTAATGATGAGTCTTAAAATTGATGGCATTAAATTAGAGGAATTTTACTAACAATATGGCTTTTATAGCCTTTTAAAAAGTCATAATTTTGCCCATGTGAGTACCTAATGTGATAACCATTATATATCTTAAATATATTTCTCTTAAACTTTATAACTCCATGAGGTAAGTAAATGAATCCTACTTTATGTATAGGAAGACTGGCGTTTACAGAGTTACCCAATGTCATATAAGTGTTAAAGTTCAAAATGAAACCAACATGCCTGACTCCAAAGTTTAAGTTCCTAAACTTTATACTCACAGTATCTTTGTTTTTAACCATAATCACACTAAAATATAATTATAAGTTAGATTTAAAGTAGTCAGGTTTACTGAAGGGCAGTTTGGCAATGTGCATCAATTCCTTAAAAACGTTTATCTCATTAGATCCTACTTCCAAGAATATTTCCTCGGGAGATAATCAGAATTATATATTAAATTTTACACATAAGAATGTTCATAAGAACATTATCTGTGATAGTGAAAAATTGTAAACAACCCATATATCAACTGAAATAAGACAAATTAAATAAAATATGATGCATCTGTATTATAGAATACTAGGTTGTTGTCCTTGTTAGTTACTACTGAGTCAGTGCAGATGCATGGTGACCTTGGGTGTGCAGAGTAGAACTCTATAGCATTTTTAAGGCTGTGAGCTTTCAAAAGCAGAATGCCAAGCCTGTACAAGAGTTTAAACTACCAGCCTTTCGAGCACTTAACTATTTGTGCCACCCAGGGACCTCTTGAATACTAGATAGCTAATTGAAAATTATGTTTTCAAAAAAATATATTTAGGGATATGAGAAAATGCTTACAAGCTAATATTAAGTGGAAAAAAAAAAAACAGGATTCTACAGTGATTATCACTAGGTGTCAGTGTCAGAGTATTAATTATTTTAATTTTTCTTCTTTTTACTCGTATTCATTTTCTAAGTTTTCTATAATGAATATGAATTACATTTAAAATCAGAAAAAAAAATAATAATTTGTGCATTTGTCTTCTTAAGACCAAAGCACAGTTTATGTCTGTGAAGCTTGTTGGAGTCACTAAATGACTGTAGAATCACAAAATTTAGTGCTAGTGGGGATCTTAAAGATGCTCTCCTTTGAGTCCTCTCATTTCAAAGGTAAGGAAATTGAGGGATTAAAAAAGTAAAAATAGTTACATTTACCCAGTGCATACTATGTGCCAGTGTTAAGTGTTAAGCGCATTACTCTATTCACTTAATCTTTAAATATCCTTATGAGCATTGGTCTGTTTTTATGCATGAGGAAAGGGAGGCTTAGAGAAATTGAATAACTTACCTACAATTAAGTGATGAAACTGGGATTTGAACCCAGATCTGTCTGACCCCATAGTTCTTAAATGCTATGTAATAGAATGAAATACAATTTTTAAGTGATTTCCTCAGTGTTACATTGCTCATTACTAGTGAAAGAAGGATTAGCAGCCTGGTGTCTTGACTGCGCATTCAGGGTTCACTTAATTAATTTTGTCTGTTTTTGAGAAATTGTAACCAGTTCATTTATGATGACCAATTCCACTATGCCAATCAGCATGGAATAAGAATCTATCATTTGTTCATTTCATTGTATCTATTAAATCAAGATGTTTTGTTTAATCCTCTTAAAATCTTGGGTGATGCAAATGTTCTGGAATTAGATTGTGTGCCGATGGTTGAATATACAGGTACTAAAAACTACAGAGTTGTATATTTTAAGAAAAACCATTCCTTACATAAGATTATAGAAAAGCATTTTAAAATAGTTATAGTAAAATATAAAGATCAAAAAGAGACCCCAAAATAATGTACTTAACTTAGATTTTAAAAGATAGTTTTATAGTATACCAAATAGATTAATAGTTGTACTTTACTGACCTTCGCCTTGATGAAGAGTGATCCTTACAATTGGAACCAAAACTGTGTAATGAAACGGAAGTAAAAGAAATATCAGAAGAATAATATTCTAAAGCGAGAAGTTCATTATTTTAGTAGAAAAAATGGAATTTGGAGTTACTAGCACTATTAAAGAATTGATTTCTGCTGGTGGCCAATACCTGTTATCCTCCAAAAATATAAAGTTAAAAATTATTCCAGGAAAATTCTCTTCCAATTCTGATATGGTTAATTGTTTTTGTTGGTAACGAGTGAGTGACAAAGGAAACCAGGTTTACATTATTTTAAAAACTATGAAAGATTTACACTTGCTATAAATATTGTCAAGAATTTAAAAGATTATTGCCACAGATATTTAATATCAATACACAAATTTGAAAGACATGTTGTTATCAACCAAAACCAAACCAAATTCCAACTCATGCAACATAGGACAGAGTAGGATTGCCCCACAGGCTATAAATCTTTATGGAAGTAGACTGCCATATCTTTCTCCTGTGGAGTGGCTGGTGGATTCCATCTGCTGACCTTTAGTTAGCAGCCAGCGACTTAACCACCGTGCCACCAGGGCTCCTGTCATCATTTCTGTCAGACTATGAAAATGAAGGAATCTCCGAGCAACAAAATAGTTCATGCTAGCTATTTTTCTAAAAAAATGCGTTTTATTGAAATATAATTTATGTACAGTGAAATACACAAAACTGTTAATGGTAACTATTATTAACTTGGAAAGGGGTTCAAGTCCACCCAGAGGCACTTTGGAAGAAAGACTTGGTGATCTACTTCCAAAAAAATCAACCATTGAAAAACTCTGTGGAGCACAGCTCTACTCTGACACACGTGGGTTTGGCATGAGTCAGATTCGACTTGACAGCTACTTGTCATGAAAATGAAATTGAGAATTTTTAAAATTGTCTTTGATTTCCAGATTATGCTGTTTTACGAAGAATTTATATAACATACGTATGAATCTTATTCCTTTTAAGAATATGTTCTCGTGACACTGTAATCTTACTCCTGACTTCCTCTGTTGTTTTGGCAGATTGTCTAGTCATTAATTATCTTACAGATATAGATTGCGTCCTTTTTTTCGCTTCTAATTCTGCGTCTTTCCTTTTAAGCATCGAATGTTATCTAGACAAGAAGAACTTAAAGAAAGAGCAAGAATTCTGCTTGAACAAGCAAGAAGAGATGCTGCTTTAAAGGCAGGGAATAAGCAGAATACCAACGCAGCCACACCACTCTTCAACAGGCAGCTAAATGATGTGAGAAACATTGGTTGAAAAACGCATACATTATAATTGTAATCATGGGGCAAAGGGAGTGATTTGCTTCTATTTTTGCTAAATGAGTATTTTTTTCAAGACTTTGTGCATTGTGGATACTTGCTATTCTTATTTATAAATTCATAATTAGAGGAACATATTGTGATAATCCCTACATGACAGGATTAGGTATGAGGAAAATAAAATCCTGGATTATTATTTCCACATATACATGAATAATCTTCTTTTTTGTAATTTACATTTTGCAGTTTCAGTAATATATGTTTAAGATTGTATTTTGTCCAAGGAAGTTAATTTTGTTAATGAAACACTGCACGGTCCTGTGCCAGCCTCCTGATTCTTACTATACCTGAGCCATCACTGTACCCACTGTGTCAGTTCATCTCGTTGAGGGCCCTCCCCTTTTTCGTTGACCCTCCACTTTACCAAGCATGACATCCTTCTCCAGAGAATGGTCCCTTCTGGCAACATGACCAAAATAGGTGAGACGAAGTCTGACCACCCTTGCTTCCAAGGAGCATTCCAGCTGCACTTCTTCCGGGACAGATTTGTTACCTCTTTTGGCAGCCCACAGTACTTTCAGCATTCTTCGCCAACACCACAACTCAAAAGCATCAACTCTTCCTCATTCTTCTTTGTTCATCGTCCAGCTCTCACATGCATATGAGGTGATTGAAAATTCCATGGCTTGTGTTAGATGCATATTAGTCTTCAAAGAAATATCTTTGCTCTTCAGCACTTCAAAGAGATCTTTTTCAGCAGATTTGCCCAGTGCAATACATCGTCTGATGTCTTGACTACTGTTTCCATTGGCGTTGATTATGGAACCAAGTACTATGAAATCTTTGACAACTTCAATCTTTTCTCCGTTTATCATGATGTTCCTCATTGAACCAGTTGTGAGAATTTTCGTTTTCTTTGTGTTGAGATGTAATCCATACTGCAGACTGTAGTCTTTAATCTTCATCAGTAAGTGCTTCAAGTCATCCTCATTTTCTGCAAGCAAAGTTGTGTCATCTGCATATCTCAGGTTGTTAATAAGCCTTCCTGCAATCCTGATGCCACGTTCTTCTTCATGTAGTCCAGCTTCTCAGGTTATTTGCTCAGAATACATAGCACTCCCTTCCTGATTTCACACCATGCAGTATCCCCTTGTTCTGTTCAAACGAAAGCCTCCTAATCTATGTACAGGTTCCTTGTGAGTACAATCAGTTGTTCTGGAATTCCCATTCTTCTCAATGTTATCCACAATTTGTTAGGATCCACACAATGGAATGCTTTTGCATACTCAATAAAACACAAGTAAACATTTTTCTGGTATTCTTTGCTTTCAGCCAAGATCCATCTGACATCAGCTATGATATCTCTCTCTCCACATCCTCTTTTGAATCTAGCTTGCATTTCTGGAAGTTCTCTGTCAATATACGCTGCAACTGTTTTTGAATCATCTTCAGTAAGAATTTGCTTGTGTGTGATACTAATGATATGGTTCGATAATTTCCGCATTCTTTGGGATCACCTTTCTTCGGAATGGGTACCAATCTGGATCTCTTCCAGTCAGTTGGCCAGGTAGCTGTCTTCCAAATCTCTTGGTATCGCCAAGTGAGTGCCTCCAGCACGGCATCCATTTGTTGAAATATCTCGCTGGGTATTCCATCAGTTCCTGGAGGCTTGTTTTTTTTTGCCAATTCCTTCAATGCACCTTCGACTTCTTCCTTTAGTACCATTGGTTCTTGACCATATGCCACCTCCTGAAATGGGTGATCATCTACCAATTCTTTTTGGTATAGTGACTCTCTGTGTTCCTACCATATTCTTTTGATGTTTCCTGCATCATTCAGCATATTGCCCATGGAATATTTCAGTATTGCGATTTGAGACATAAATTTTTTCCTCAGTTCTTTTCAGCTTGAGAAATGCCAAGTGTGTTCTTCCCTTTTGATTTCCTAACTCCAGGTCTTTGCACATTTCATTATAATAATTGATTTTATCTTCTCAAGCTGCTCTTTGAAATCTTCTGTTCAGCTCTTTTACCTTGTTATTTCTTCCATTTGTTTTAGCTCCATTCAAGGGCAAATTTCAGAGTCTCTTCTGACATCCATTTTGGTCTTTTCTTTTGCTTTCCTGTCTTTTAAATGACCTTCTGCTTTCTTCATGGATGATGTTCTTGATATCATCCCATAATTCCTTTGGTGTTCAGTGCATCAAATCTATTCTTTAGATGGTCTCTGAATTCAGGAGAAGTATAATCAAGGTCATATTTTGGCTGTTGTGGATTTCTTTTAATTGTCTTCAGTTTCAGCTTGAACTTGCATATGAGTAGTTGATGGTCTGTTCCACAATCAGCTCCTGGCCTTGTTTTGGCTGAAGATACTGAGCTTCTTCATCGCCTGTTTCCACAGATAGATCTGATTCTTGTGTACTCCATCTGGTGAAGTCCACGTGTATAGCCACCGTTTGTGTTGTTGAAAAAGGTATTTGCAATGAATAAATCGTTTGTCTTACAAAATTCTACCATGTGATCTCCAGCATTATTTCTATCACCAAGGCCATATTTTCCAACTACCAGTGATTCTTCTTTGTTTCCAGCTTTTACATTCCAGTCACCAGTGATAATTAACACATCTTGATTGCATGTTTGGTCAATTTCAGACTGCAGAAGCTGGTAAAAATCTTCAATTTCTTCAAAAGTCTTTGGTGCTTGGTGTGTAAATTTGAATAATAGTAATATTAACTGCTCTATTTTGTAGGCATGTGGATATTATCCTATCACTGACAGCATTGTACTTCAGGATAGATCTTGTTACATTCATTCTTTGTGATGATGAATGCCACGTCATTCCTCTTCAATTTGTCATTCCCAGCATAGTAGATCTACTGATCATGTGATTGTCTGATTCAAAAGGCCAAAACCAGTCTGTTTCAGCCCACTAATGCCTAGGATATCAATCTTTATGCATTCCATTTCATTTTTGACAACTTCCAGTTCTCCTAGATTCATACTTTGTACATTCCATGTTCTAATTATTAATGGATGTTTGCAGCTGTTTCTTCTAATCCTGACACATGCTGCATCTGCAAATGAAGGTCCCAAAAGCTTTACTCTTTCCATGTCATTAAGATTGGCTGTACTCTAGGGAGGCAGCTCTTCCCCATTGCTATTTTGAGTGCCTTCTGACCTGAGGGACTCATCTTCCGTAGCTATTGGACAGTGTTTCAGGGCTTTCCATAAAGTTTTCCAATAATATATCAGACAGTGTTTCACTGCTGTTCATAAGGTTTATGAATTTTAGAATTATGAAAATATTAGAATATAATAATGATCTCCAAACTAAACCCATTGCCATTGGGTTGATTCTGACTCAGAGAGACCATACAGTACAGAGGAGAACTGCTCTATAGGGTATCCAAGGCTATAATCTTCACAGTAACATAATGCCAATCTTTTTCCTGCATAGTGGCTATTAGGTTCAAACCACCAACTTTTTGGTTAGCAGCCAAACACTTTAACCACTGCACCACTTGGGTACTCTATAATAATGATACTTGCTGTTTATTGAATACCTGCTATATGTCAGGCACTATAATGAATGTTTTACATAATTTTTGTTTTACTTAAGCCCATTCAAACTATTTCCCAGATAAGAACAGTGAGGCTGATAGAGGTAAAATCATTTGTATAAGGTCACAAGAGTTAGCAAATGATCAATCGAGGATTTGAACCTGAGCCTTATGAGACTCCAGAGTCATTGTTCTTTCCTATCATATACTGCTATCCCTATATCAGACCACCTTTTTATACATGTTTTTGTGTAGTGCTTCAGAGATAATAATGAGCGCATAATAGTATTGTCATTGTTATTGTGGGCCATCTAGTCAATTCCTGTTGTTGTTGTTGTTATGTGCCGTTGAGTCGGCCCTGACTCATAGCGAGTTGACTCATAGGAATTGACTCATAGTCAATTCCTGGAAACCCTTAAATTTAGATAGATTTAAACCTCTTCCTGAATCTGATGAAAACTATGATATTACTCCCCCCCACAAATTCACATATATATAAAATGGCATGTTAGGGTTTGCAGATACCAGCTTAAGAGTCTATAATCTAAAGCATTGTTTTTCAGAGTTTAATCTGAAGCAATAATGGGGTATAAAATCAGTACAGAGGGCCTTAGTAATTATCTTATTTTTACTGAAAAGGAATAGGAAAAAATGGAATATAAAACACAAGAATTCATTACATATATTAAACATAATATTTTTTGGTGAATATTTTGTTTCATTTATGTATGTGTGTTTACCAGGTCTTGAAATAAAAAGTATTTTCAACTGAGTCATCATCAAAAGAGTTTGAGACACATTGATCTAGAGGACCATTCTTTCTAAGGAAGAAGTATTACAGCTTTTATGTCAGCTTTTTCAGTGCCTATCCATCTGTTATGTCATGAATTTTTTTTATTTCAATCATTTGCCAGATATTTATTAAGTGTCTGAACTGAATATATTCATAGTGACAGAAAGACTAAGCTTCTTCCCCCATGGAATTTACATTCTGGTGGGAAGAGAGGTAACATATAAATAAGCAAGAAACTGGGTATATAAAGCCATCTCTGTTGAGTAAAACTGCGTATATAGTAGAGAGTAATTTGGGTAGGTGGAGGCTTGAATGATTTGAGAACATCTGAACTAAGACTTGATAGATGAGAAGGATCTAGTCAAGTGAAGAGCTGGAGAAAGAATATTCTCTTTAAAGAGAAAGTTATTTTGTTGATATTGTATTTGTGGTAAATTTTGTTTCATAATTCTTTCAGGCTCTCAGAAAAGTGAAAATTTGTACATTTATATTTTTCATACATGTTTGATTTTATATGCAGAGTACTTGAGATTTAAATGATCTGTCTGCCAAGTAGATTTTTTAAAATTAGTCATTTTACATGTGTAATTTTACCTATATTAATTATTATAGTCTAATGTTTGTTGAGCACTTAACTGTATGGCAAACCAGATTCTAAGTGCTTTTACATGGATTTTCTCATTTAATTATCACAACTATATGAAGTAAGTATTGTCCCCATTTTATGGGTAAAAAAACTTACATACAAACAAGTTAATGAATTGCTGATGAGCATACAGTTAATAGGCCAGAAATTGAACCTAAACAATCTGACTTCTGAAATCATGTTCTTAAAGATTGTGTTATATTCCTTCTTCTTTATTCTGACATCCTTGAAAATCATTTGTTAGTGATTTCAATATGAAAAGTTAATTACTGAAACATTTCTTATTCTGTGTCTGTGACATGTCACTATATTTGTAAATTATATAACTTGGATTTTAAGAAACATAATGGTAAAAGCTTATTGGGTTAGATACCCTCTTACACTGATGATGGCATGTAACTTACCACCTCTCTGGAAAGCAGTTTTGCGTCATCAAGAAATGCTTATTCCCGTTAACCTAATAATTCTACTAACCAAGTTCCATATAAAGATTTTTATCACAATGTTATTTATAGTAGCAAAAATTTACAAATGGCCTATGCTTAAAAATAGGTGAATGATTAAATAACTTATAATAAATATGTATAATTGTTTTGTAGCCACTGAAATAATCTTTTTAATAATGTTTTGAAAGAGTATTTTAAAGATGTAGGGAAATGTTCACATTGTGCAAAAAGATGTGAAATTGTTTATGCTATATAGACTCCATTTTGAAATAATATAGTCTATTTTTTTTATATAGAAGGAAAAATCAAAATATTAATAATATTTATCCCTAGAGGGCAGGACAACAAATGGCTTATAAGTTTGTTTGTTTTATTATTTCTGTATTAAAATGATAACATGTTAAAATAGATAATTTTAAACGAGGGAAAACTCTGGTATTTGAAAAAGTATTTTCAGCAGATTACTTTCTTAGCATACCCATACAAACTTGACCAAAAAGCAATTTTATCTTAATGGTGTTACATTTCAGTATTTTTAAGGAGAGTGTATGTATGCACCCACGTGTGTTTAAGGAGAAAAACAGAGGAATAACTCCTTATTTTTAGAGTTGATATTAGTCTGCACCTAGGTGTAGAATAAATGGCTAAGTCAATCATAATAGTATTGCTCAAATTGAGAGGACGTGATTTTTTTTTTTTTCTCTAAATTGTGATTTGGAGGAAAGCTTACAGAGCAAGTTCATTTTCCGTTCAACAGTTCATCCACATTTTGTTTCATGACATTGATTGCAATCTCCGTAAAGTAACAGCTCTCTTCCCACTTCTTCCTTGTGGTTATTTTTCCCATGTGTCCCATCTTTCCTATGCATTTCTGCCCTCTGAGCCATCTCCTTGTACAAATGCTGCCCCTCTGATCTCCCATGGTTTATCGTTCTAGGGAGTGTATCTACCTGGTGTAATTGTTTGCCTTGTAGGCTTATCTTTTGTTTGGGAGTGAATTCAATTCTAGGCTCAAAGGGTGAGTAGGGGCCATGTTGTTGTTGTTATTATGTACTGTCGAGTAGGACCCAACTCATAGTGACCCCTCCTTGGGTTTCCGAGGCAGTATCACTACGGAAGTAGATTGCCCAACCTTCCTTCTGAGGAGTGGCTGGTGGGTTTGAACCGCCAGCCTTCTGGTTAGCAGTCAAGTGCCTTGGGCACTATGCTACCAGAGCTCCTGAGTAGGGGCCATAGTCTTGGGGATTTCCCCAGTCTCTATTATTAGTTCAGTAAGCCTGGTCTTTTTAATGATTTTGAATTTTTTCCCATATTTTTCTCCCACTCTGTCCAGGATATCCTACCTAGACAGGATCTCCTATTTTGACCCCTTTCCAAGTAGATGACAGTGGTAGCTGAGCACCATCTAGTTCTGGTCTCAGGGTCATACTGTAGGCTGAGGTTTGCATGGTCCACTAGTCCCTTGGACTAATTGTTTCCAGAGAGGACATGAACTTGTTGACTGGTGTTTGATTTGATGAATAATACAAATTCTTGGTATCTCACAAAGTATCAAATTGTTCCTTTAACTACTACTGATGTCACTGCTATCTTATATTCACATACTAGGTTTTTTGTTTTTGTTTTCAGAAAGAGCAGCTTCATAGCTAGTGTATTAATTTCCTAGGGCTACCATAACAAAATACCACAAATTGGGTGGCTGAAAACACCAGAAGTTTATTGTCTCACAGTTCTGGAAGCTAGAACTCTGAAATCAGAGTATTAGTGGTGTTAATTCCTTCTGAGTGTTCTGAGTGAGACTGTTCCATGCTTCTCTCCTAGACTTCTGAGTGAGACTGTTCCATGCTTCTCATGACCACCAGCAGTGAGTGATGTTCCTTTCTGTCTGTTTTCATGTGGTGTTCTCTCTGTGTGTCTGTCTGTGTCTCCTCTCCTCTTTTTATAAGAGCACCGATTATATTAGGGCCATTCCTACTTCACTAAGACCTCACATTAACTAATTATATCTGCAAAGATGTTATTTCCAAATAAGGTTGCATTCACAGTTACCAGGGGTTAGAACTTGAAGTATATCTTTTGAGAACACAAATCAACCCATACCAGCTAGCTAGCTTTTTGCCAGCCTGTTCATTTTTTTTGCATTTTGTTCCCCACTTACCCCTCAAGTTATATCTTGTTGCTTATGTGGCAATACTTTGAACAATGTCAAAAATATTATCCTACTTTTCCTCTTTCAAGATACGTATTGCTGCATAACAACTACCACGAAACTTGTGGGCATAAAGCAACCATTTTATTGTGCTCACAGATTCTGTGAGTTATGAATTCAGATAGGACACAGCAGGAATGGCTTGTCTGTGCTCCACTGTGTCTGAAGCTAGCATCTCCATTGGGTTATCAGTTGGAACACCTACACATGGCTTCTCTGTATGGTCTCGCCACTTGGGCTACTTTGTGCTTCCTTAGTGTGTGGCGGTTGGATTCCAATCATAAGCATCATGATCTAGCTTTAAAAGTTACATAGCATCACTTCTGCCAAATTCTTTTGGCCTCAGCAGGCACAAAGTTCAACCCAAATTCAAGGGGAGGAAACATAGACCTCACCTTTTGATGAAAGGACTGTCAAAGTCACATTGTAAGAAGAAATGCTGTGTCAGCCTCTTCTCAGCTATCACTAAGTGGAAAAATTCCTTCTATTGTTGCAGATGAGTCAGACCCTGTATAGTTGTATTGTGAGTGACTGTTGCTCTTGTTTTGACACTTGATGCCCTGTAAGGCTTATAGCTAATATTGAAATGACTTTAAAAATAAAATGTAAAATTACAGATAAGTCCAGGTTTTACAAATATAAAGGAAGTTAGACCTAGCCATTGCTTTTCAGATTTTCAATTTAGTATGCAACCTAATGTCAGCTTGATATCTTTTCCAAGGATATAGTAGTTTTCTTCATTTGGTTGTTTTCTTTAGATCATTATTTCTGCGTAGCTCTTACACATACATATTGGGATTATTTAGACAGTACATACTAGCAATTTTTTAGGAAAGTAGTATGGGCAACTTGACTGATAAAAGAAAAAGGAAAATTCCTGTCTTCATCTTCAGAGCAGTTGAATGTGATTTAAATAATATTGAAACTGGAAATTACTTAACTTCTGTGATTGTGTTTTTCCATTGTAAAATGGAGGCAAAATTCCTCACACCCCCCCTCCTGTTTGGCATTCAAATTAATACATGTCTGTAGTGAAGGAGGTAGAGGACCATGACTAATAGTCATCCCCATGTCAGAGTCAGCACCCCAGTCACTCTGGAGAGATCAAAAGACTTCTGGTAAATAAAAAGCAGGTCTAACTCAAGAAGAGGCTAGGATGTAACTTAGCAAACAGATTGCAACTATTTTCGTGCTCTTTCATTTGTGCTTTAATTTATGGTACTCTTATATTTAAATTCATTATAATCTATTTTGCCCTTCATAATGTATACTCTGCTGCTAAGAGTCAAGTTGCTGGGCTAGGAGAATTATACTTGCTGCTATCTGCCATTCATTGAGTTCTTAGTTTAGCTGAGAATTCCCGTAAGTTAAAATAAGAAAGTTAGTACCCAAGATTGACCTCAAGTCTTATAAAAATGAGAACATGATGCTTATGTCTTCAAGAATTTACTCAAAAGCTTATTGTTACTTATTCTTAAGGGACCACTGGTTTAGAACTTCTTCAGCAATTTCTCTATTTTATCCTTCTGTACCTTGTTTCCTTCTAGGAGTTCCTGATAAATACCAAGAAGAATGATTAGTGGTATTTTAATAATTTATATTAGTTTTTAAATAAAAGCATAGTACATGGGACAATGTCCATGTACTTAGTACAGGTTTAGCTTCTTTGGAGACTTTCATATCTAGGTATGGGCTGAGAGAGAGAGGGAGAATTTATGAAGATTCAGAGAAGGGTTAAAGGGTTGGAAACAAAGATACGTTTATGAGGAAAGGCAGGGTTGTTAAATATAAAGAAAAGAAAACTGGGAAATAGCTTAGGTACTCTAATTTGAATATATGAATTAGTCATATGTATCTTCTTTGTCATGTTTGCTGTTCTCTCCCTGAGTCGCCCATCTCCCCCATTAGTCTCCATTGAATTATCACTTCTGCGAATACTTCCTTAATGGCTCTTAGCAGTAAAGTTAATATTCTTCCTGTGTCTTCGTCTTATATGTTGTACATTGCTCTCCATTAGCATTCATCCCACTATAATGATCTAATTACATGTCTCTTTTTCCTACACATGAGCTATTCAAAAGTACAAGGACCTTAACATCCTCAGTACCAACTACTCAGTAAATGTTGGTTTAATGAGTAAATGAAGGAAATAGTGACAGGCTAATTTTCGTATCCTCTGGATGCCATCTAATAAAAAATGAGTTTAAATATGAAAAATTTGGGTTGCTGTAAGGAGTTTAGTAGTAAAGCTTTGTAAACAGAAAAAAAAGTCTCTGAAGATCATTAAAGCAGAATGGATTATCACTGGGCAAAGGAGGTTAAAGTGTCCCCTGTTTTGAGTCATTCACAGATGAGAAAACTTTTGCCACTTTGGAACCTAAAGCTCCCTGTGTCCTTTTCTACCTGTTCTTTAATCACACATTAAGATATTTGTTATGATAGGTACACACCAAATCATCACACACACACACACACACACCCTGCTCTTCCTGATATTTTGGGACCTCTGATTAGAGTTCATCTCTCAACTTTGCCTTGAATCCCAATGCTCTACTGAACATTTCCTCTTATAATTAGTATAGTTTTAGGCTGGAAGGCTGGGAAGCAATTTCTAAGATACTGAGAACAGCTCTTGGTAATCTTATCTGGTGAATCCTTATGTATAAACTAGACTACTTGAGTTATCCTCAGGAATGATTTTTAGCTTTAATTTGTCTTAAAAGACAACTCACATAGGTACTATAAACCTTTTAATTTTTTTGCCAGAACTCTATTGTATATTTTAATGAGAACTTGCTACAAGTACATATTGCCTTTTTATCTTTTTTAGGAAAAGTTGTTTACATGAGTCACATTGTATCTCTCTCTGTGTCTGTAGATATTACATTCATTTAACATGTTCAGGTGTTTCCCTGGAATTATTTTTGTATAGGAGACAGATTCCATTGCTCTTTTTTCCTTGATCTTTTATATTTCTTTGTTTCCTATTTCTTTTGTTCTAGGAAGATTTTCAAATGTCGCATTTTACTAATGTAAGTTTTACATTTTGTTGTGATATTTGCTTTGTTTATTTTGTTTAAAAAAAAAGACTTAAAATCACTTTTGCAAAGTACAACTCAAAAGTTTAGTAAGTTCAATAGTCGTGATCCAAAGGAACCTCCTTGATTATATAAGGCAAACTCTGAGAAAAATGTAGTCTTTTTTTTTCCAAGAAAATATTTCTTTTTTTATTATTATTTTTCTTTATTACTGAATTCCCCATACACTTTTTCCTTGGATATGTACAAATAGAATTTAACAAACTGGTCCATTTCAGACTGTTTTGCTTATTACTTTGCCATGAGATATAATTTTTAAAATAATACAATATTTCAGAGCACTTTTACTTTCAAAAATTACAGTTTAAAAGATAATGCTCATGTAATCATATAGATAACTAAAAAAAAGATGTTTGCATTTGATGTGCCAAAGTTTTGCATCAAAGCACTCTAAGAATAATAAAGGATGACAGAGTATCCCATGTCCTCAGATTGTTAGGATATTTGTGAAGCACTCTGAACCCATTAGAAGAATGGTGCCACATAAGTTTAATTATTAATTTTATCTCTTTAAGAATGAAAAGTATATATTATAAATAAAAAACACTTGCTTTTGAGTTGACCCAGACTCAAACCAAGCCAAACCAGTTGGCATGGAATCTACTCCGACTCATGGCAACTCCATGTGCATCAGAGTAGAACTTCGTTCCATAAGGTTTTTAATGGCTGGTTTTTCAGAAGTAGATCACCAGGCCTTTCTTCCAGGGTGCTTCTAGAAGAAGACTTGGACCTACAACCTTTCAGTTACAAGTTAAGAGCTTTAATAATTTGTACCACCCTGAGACTCCATTAGAAAATCTTAAAAGAGAATCAAGATACTTCAGTCTAACTCATCACTTAATGATCAGTGAATTTATAAATATATTTGTTTTTATTTTTCTCAGTAGCATGTTATGTAGCATAATAAGAATATAGTTTGTAGATAGTTGCTACCTAAGTAGAAGCTTTTTTAAAAGAAAAATCAGAAAATAATTACACTATTGATTAAAAGAAAAAAAAAGATGAATTTTTTTCCCTAATATTTTATCTGCAATCATAGTGACCCATTAACACTCAGCTAGCATAGGAGTGTGTTCTCTTTTATCAGGTTGTTGTTGTTAGCTGTCGTCAAGTTGATGCCAACCCATGGGGACCCTATGTGTGCAGAACAGGGTTTTCAAAACTGTGACATTTCAGAAGCCAGTGGCCAGGCCTGTCTTCCAAGGTGCCTCTAACCAAAACCAAACCAAAGTCACTGCAGTCAAGTCGATTCAACTCATAGCAACCTCTCCTTGGGTTTCTGAGGCAGCATCTCTATGGAAGTAGATGCCCGATCTTCCTTCTGAAAAGTGACTAGTGGGTTTGAACTGCCATCCTTCTGGTTAGCAGTCAAATCAGTAACCTTTCAGCTAGTCATTGAGTACTTCATGTAGGCTGTTGTTGTTGTTGTTGTTATTTGCCATCGAGTCAGCCCCAACTCCTAGCGACCCCTCCTTGGGTTTCCGAGGCAGTATCACTACGGAAGTAGGATTGCCCAACTTTCCTTCCCAGGAATGAACCGCCAGCCTTCTGGTTAGCAGTCAAGTGCCTTAGGCACTATGCTACCAGAGCTCCTTTCATGTAGGTAGCAGGATCAAACTGCAGGTTAAAAGGAAATACTGCAAGGTTTTCACTATCTGTCTCTGGAGATTTTCATGAATATTTGAGTCTTCTAAAGAAAATGGTCTCTGTCTCTGTCTCTGTCTCTCTAGAGGAGAAAAGAATTTTAGTTTGGTCTGTCCTTAGTTAACTGCAAAGACAGTAACTAAAAAAGTTACAGTGACTTTTTTTTTTTCATTGTTCTTTGGAAATTAATCCAAATAGCTTATTGGTGAGAATCGAGAATGCAAATTGCTCTTTTGAGAATTAAACCTTTATGGGATATTTTGTTGCTATGAAGGGGTGGAGCATTAATCTTGTACTTTTGATGTTAATTGGGAAATATTGATTTAAATGGGACTAGTCTGTTGTGCTCTGGTAGCATAGTGGCTAAGGCACTTGACTGCTAACCAGAAGGCTGGCAGTTCAAACCCACCAGCCCACTCCTCGGAAGGAAGATGGGGCAATCTACTTCCGTAGTGATACTGCCTCGGAAACCTTGGGTCGCTATGAGTCAGGTCTGACTCGACGGCACATAACAACAACACAACAAGTCTGATGTGCTGATAGTTGTAGGAGATTTTGATAAGATCATTACATCTTCTCCAGATAATAAAAGAAGCAGTTACCATCTAATTGGTTTAAAAAAAAACTAAACATCATTTTGGTAATCCCCCAGAGAAAAATAACTTTTTAAGTTGTTTTTGTGTATTGTGCCTTAAGTATATATCATCATAAAAATGTGTGTGATATAAAATTGTATTTATGTTTTTATAAATATTGACTGTGTTACGTTAGCCTCTTAAGAACAACACTTTAAAATTAAGGTAAAACTTTGGTTTCCTAATTATCCGTTCTGTTATTAGGAAGAAGTAAGCTGTTAACTTTGCATTTATAATTTTATACAAAGAGAACATTAGAAAGCTTAGTTGTTATAAAAGGAAATCTAAACCTTTTGATAACATGTAGAGTGAGTATTTTATCTTATTCAGGGATTTTTATTCTCCATATGAGTGCAAATGTCTCAGAGCACTAGGATAAAAATATATTCCTTATTTCTTACTTATTCCAACATAATCACTAGAAGATTTAATGTACCTAATCCGT